>NW_026864457.1:0-13826 GCF_026571515.1 Ruditapes philippinarum | reverse complement strand
ATTTCAAAATCCCTGATGCATGACAGCTTTATGGGTCAGACAAGATTTCCTTACTGCCTACCTTTGACCTCTAAGTGTGACCTTGACCCTTGAGCTAAAGGTCTAGATCTTGTGCATGATACACCGTCTAACCATGCAACACAAACACTTTTGCCAAAACGTTTAAAATCCCATGATGCATGACAGAGTTATGGGCCCGACAATGTTTCCGAACACACGCACACTCAAACAGGGGAACATTATATGCCCGCTTGCAATTTTTATAGCGGGGTCATAAAAAACGCTGTGGAAGTGTATATAAAAGTCAATGGTAGAAGTAAAACAATATACAGGTTTTTATTCCCAAAAAAAAACGTCACCTTTTATTGCTCCGCGCAGGCGCGGAGCTATTTGTGTTTCACTTTGTGAAAAAGAAAAAAAAAATAAGGGTATGACTGGTGACATTTTTTTATAAATGGTTTTAAAGCAATTCAACAAAAATATATATTGATATCCCCATAAATTAATTAGCAATAGTTTTTTTTTGATATATATTACCAATGTCAAATAGCTTTCATATCTTTGTCTCGCACGAACATGATGTTAAGTGAATTTCCTCATACCTGCCTAAAATTAAGGTAACAGTCTTCTATTATATTGATAAATACTGTATCACCATGTAACGCGTGTATAACAAACAAAACAATCCTGAATTTGGTCTTTTTGAAATTCATCCCATTTTTTCATTCCAGAGTGTGTTCTACTTTCGGTATTGAAAGAAACCATTTTTTTTAATTTGACATGAAAAAAATGCATGTAATATTACTATATCATAATATTAGTCCCTTTTGTTACTATTTGTATATTTGTTACAATAATAATAATAAAAAAACAGACTTTGATATTTTCATCATCTTATGTTACTGACTACAGTAGTGACACAAACAGAACACAGTTCAGTCATGTCACATAACATTTACAAGTCTTGTAAGTCTTGTTTGTATTCAATGGAATTACTTTCCTTGCCAGGTAGGCATCAGTGAAAGCATTTTTTATATTAAATATCTTTCCCCTCTTTTTAATTATGGACATTGCATAAGATAAGTATAATTATGCAAAAAATGGTTTACAAAACATTCGGAAAAAATCTACAATAGTACTTAATCTGAATATAACATGACCTGTGTGTAGGAATAATTTGGTAAGGTATCTGTAATGAGCACATTTTTTTTTGCGAGGAGCTTCTCAATTGCTGCATTGCAGCAACATTTGTACTTGTAGAAGATAGTTCTTCGAGTTGACAGTCTAATTGCTTTAGGCATCTCAGCATTATTTAGTTACTAAGAAAGTTGGCAATTTAGTGAAGGGAGAAAAGACAACAATAAATAAAGAGTTAGTAAACATAGCTTTAATGTAAATTATTCAAAACGTCTTATTAACTTAATAACTAATTATTTCTACCGAAATTATCAATACATGACGTAATCAAATGTAATAGCAATATTTATAGCAGCAACCGTTAGTTAAAATAACGACATGAAAATAAAGATACATTCCCATATTTATATTGAAACAATCCTCTACCTTAAATAGTCTCTGTTCTTATTCAACAAATTGGAACAAACCTTTGGCCAGTTCTGACAATACATGCATAGAAACCTTACCCGTCTAATTCTAATGAATTAGAAATATAATGGAAAATAAGAAATATAGAAATGTAATAACGAAAATGCGGTTGTCCTCTCATTGCCTTGAAATTGATCAAGGTAGGCATAGGAACATTCCTAGGAACGAGCGTCTGTGTAAATAATGTCTTCTACGAACAATAGAAGATGAATTCCACTTCATATTACAATGCCCAATGTATAATAACATAGGAAGACAGTATATACTACATTGGTACAGAACAAGGCCAACATGATTAAATTCATTGATCAATTATCATCCAGTGATGTGCATATTTTATACAGACTGGCAAAATATTTAACCAAAGCGTTTGAAGAAAGAAAGGCTCTCTTAAATACAAAAAGTAAATTAAAATACTAAACTCAAATACTGTGTCATATGAAATAACAATTACCATGTTTGACATTTTCGTTATCATAATTGTATATGAATAGTTAGAAATAGCAAAGCCGAATCTCTCAAATCTATCAATATATGTAGGCTTTGTATTTATCTAGAACTATGCATTGATTCAATTCTTGTATATGCTCTAACTACATACTTTTATGCATGCATGTAAAATATTATTGTTTAATCAATATGCTGTTCGCACACGATTTATTAATAAACTTATGTTCTGTTCTGTTCTAATTCTCAGATAAGTGGACACAATAAGAATTACACCACAAGATATTTGATAACAAAAGAACACATGTCAATTTATTAGTTAAATATGTTGTTATTCTTAAAAGGTCAGAGTAAGGATTTATCATTTATGATGAACATGGCCAAGACAACATTTGGCGAAATGAACTAGCTCGGAAGTAGTGGCAGGGCAATTTATCGTATACCTCCGAAAGATGTAGCTCTATGGTTTACAAGGCGTGCATATACAATCTATATAACATACATTATTTGACACAGGAAATACAGGAAGGTAATATATTTACAGAGTTTGTGTATTGATATTATGCAAATTCTTTAGCAGCTTCTATGGGCAAATTGTTTTCTTATCTTAAATGTAATTTAAATATTATATAACTTTATGTTCCTGCTAGCCTAAACATTGACACAGGACAGGGCTTACTTTATACTTTTAGAGAAAAAACAGATGCAATATGATCAAAGATGTTGGACGGGGCTAATTTTGACCCAGGGGCTTTATTCATATAATTTGTTTAAAGACCACAACTTGATGTCACAGTCATGCCAAATATTTAATCTCTTGGCTTTGTAGTTTCAGACGATTTATAACACACTTATATAATAAAATGCTATACAACATATAATTAAACTAATTGACCCTCATGATAGAGATATGTTTCCTCACGGACATGATTGTATCATTTTATAAATCAAAGGCAAATTACTTTGCCTTTTTATATAGAGGATTGAAACAGGTAGTCAGTCATACCGAAGAGGAAAACGGATAAGTTGCAAATCAATATATCATAGAAAAAAGTGGGGTTGCTAAGAGATACAAGACTGCAATGAGGACATTATATCATTTCTACAAACCCTTAGTGGAAAAAGACATAGCGGAACATTGTATGTCATCAAATTTCAAATTTAGAACAATACATTCTCTTACTAGTAGTCAAAATTTAGTAGAAAAAAACCAGTCAAGATTTGTTTTGTTTTAGTTGGTTTTAACTGAAAAAACAAGTGAAGTAAAGGAGAAGGACATACATTTGTCATAAAACAATTTTAACAGTTCTAATATTGGCCTGTTTAACTTCTTTGACCTTCGAAATGAATAATTTGAGTTCTTAGAACGTGCAGCGACAGGACAAAATGTTTCCTACATTTACCCCTCACCCTCTAACCATGTATTGGTTGAGACATTATATAAGATTGAAATTAGCAGACAATCATAAAGAATGCCATTTTCAATGGATACTCATTTACTATGAAATACATGTGTTGAAGTTACATCTGTGTAACACTTTTTAGGCTAGTTTAAATCCTCACTCGGTTGCTGGAACCGAAAGTGAATAACGTTTGCCACTTAGGTTTTCTGCTGTTGGCTATCTTTTAATATGTATCTATATTTCCTCAGAGTGCAATTTTGAAGGGCAACGGTCATTCAATTATGCCATTGTGACATGAATGAACTAGAGTTCTTATTGTACCTGTATCATATTAATGTGTTTAGTTTCTCTGCCTAATAAGGAAATAATGTTTATACAAAAGATAAACAAAATATCCAATTTTCTCAGAAGGATGAAACTGATTAATCTAATGTTTCAACTTTTCTCTATTTAAAGTAATTTGTTTAGTAAAGTTCTGAGTTCTTTCAAAGTGATCAGGAAACAGTTTTTAGGAACGGACGAAGAGACAGAGGGCAAATTTTACACTTGCCTTGTTGTAACCACAATATAACATTTTTAAAAGCAAAATTCTTAAACTAAAGAGGAGATAACTCTTGAAATTAAGATGCTAGACTTATGAACCTTATCATACATGTCGAGTGTGATGACAAAAAACAAATATCTTATGTCTATAGTAGATACAATTTATAGTAACAACGGCAAAAAATGAAAAACAGAAATAATTTTTAAATATATACAATTTAAAGTAACAAAGAAGAAAATTAAACAACAACAACAATTTTCAAATAAATTTCAATGGGTCATAATTCAAGAAATCGTCAAGCTACATGTTGATTCTTCTAATATATGATTTAAATGAATATAAAGAAGATAAACTTGAAGTTTTAAGTAGATACATCAAAAAATAAAGAAGTTATAGGAAACAAAATACACATTTCTCATGAAAATTCTAAATTCAAGGTTATTCATTTTCAAATTTTTGGTGCTTGAGTAGTGAACATTGACATGCATAATCTCTTACTGTAATCTAGATTTATTTCAAGCTTCTTAAAAATACATTCAATACTTACGTACGGTCAAACGTACGGAGGGTAAACCTATAGTCCCTTTCGGTGTGAGTGGCAGGGGACTAAAACAGGCAACATGTCCTAAGGATGATTAATTTAACAAAATTAAATTTATTGGAAAGAAATGTGTCTCAAAGAGTGACCTGAATTCAGACCTGAATTTCAAAGAAAACTTGAAGTAGCTGTGGAGATAAAATAGAGTCATAAAAACGTTAAATGTACTAGAGGTTATCGTTCTTACTTTACAGAGGGTAGACTCGGGACTTAGATATTTCTATCGGTATAATTCTGGAAATGCATGTATGTTGTTTGAATCCAATCCATGCATCTTGAGATGCAACCTGCATGCAAACTGTTAACTAGACAAAATTTAAGCAAGAAAATCCCGACGCCGACCTTTATATTCGAACTGAAGTTAAAAACAAAGTATTAAACAGTTATTTCTAAAGATCTGATGCTCCAGAGTCATGTCCATGGAACTCCATATACAGTGGATTCTCTGCTTGAATTTGTTTTACTGTCGAAGTACTTGTTACCTCGAGTGAACCGTTAAGACGAGTAAACCCAGACGCCTTCCGCAGTCTGTAAAGGACGAACTTTGTAACATAAATATTTATTTTGCACATGAACTTAAATTTATTCTGCATTTGCACTAACACAAAAGTTACAATTTTGTTCAACTCACAGTTCCTCACAACAAAGAGCATCAATAGATTTAAGTCGTGTTTTCAAAAATCAGCATCAAAATGTTATCTACAGATATCTTCAATGTCTAATCTTAAACAAAATAAATTAGATACTTTGATAAAATGATGAGTTTACGATTCGTTTTAAGAACTACAATCTATGTTGTCCAAACGAACTGGAAGGAGCGTTTACGTACCTTTTCTTGACCACAACCAGAGATACTAATATTCCTGTTATCAATACAACACCGACCAATACAAAAATATACCAATGGTTCTGTGCCCATGGCTGAAATGTCATAATCAATTAGTGACATGAGTGACAAAACTAATTACACAGTTTTTGATAACAATACTTAGCTGAGAAGTAAAAAATGAATTTAAAAGCCCATTATGCCCTGGAAATGCTTTATTTCTTATTTTTCAAAAGCTTTTTAAATTTGGTGTACTTAATATAGTATCCAAAACATTACTCACTGGCCAAAAACCTCAGCAATCGACTTCATCTGTTTTTGTAGTTTTTTTGCAATAAGTACAGTGATTTTTTATTTTGTATAGAAGTCAAAATACTTATTTGTTTATATTATGCTTTTTTATGACGATTAGTTCACATTTATCACTTCTTTCGTCAGGTAACAAGTATCAAACAGTCTCTTAAACCATCATTATTTAAATATTATAAAAATCATGTTTGTCCTTTATTAAAATAAATTTGTTTTAGCTACTAAGTATTTGATTGAAAATGAGACTGTCAGTTAACTTACTTTACTTATTAGAAATGGACCGGTAACGAACTTCAAGCCAGGACAGTTTATGTGTGCTTTATCTCGCAAGAAAAAGCATCTGCTACTTCTGATCATTGTACCTTTCTTTGGAGCCTATATTTTTTAACTTGTGCCTGTATTTCGAAAAGCAAACTTACGTTTTCAATGTGGTGATATTAAGGTACATTGGATTAATGTCAGCTTAAAAAAGTCATTTGCAAAATTATATAAGCATACATTTACTTACACTACTATTTCTGGTTGTTTGCATATTCGTCCAGCTGTCTGCAACCTGACTATTGCCTAGTGGTGAAGTTGTTATGTCAGGTTTTTGTACAGAATGAGGCGAATATACTTTTGACACTGTCAAATATGAGCTAGATGAAGAACTAGTCACTGAAGCATGTATATCGGATGTTGGTAAAAATGTTTTTGAAGTAACCGCAGGTACGGTAGAGGTTGGAGGAGTCCTTACTAACGACGTTTTCATGGTTTTAGCAGATGTGGCTTCAAAGTGAGAAGTTGATGAAAAAGCAAATATTGAAGACAGTAAAAGTGAAACTTTGTGAGTTGTTTGTTTAGAAGTCGTGGACTTCACAGTTGTGGATGTAACTATTATTTTTTCTTCGCAAAGTTTTCCTTGAAAACCATTGTTGCACTTACACTGAAATGATCCCTCTGTATTTACACACAAGCCATTGATACATGGAGAATTCAAGCATTCATTTATATCTTCTTTGCATCTAGGACCACTATAACCATTTTGACACACACATTTAAATGAACCTGGTGTATTCACACACGTTCCATGGCTACAAATACTGGTTGACAAAGAACATTCATCCCTGTCTACACAATCTGAGCCACCATATCCTCGATAACACATGCATTTATACGACCCTGCATTGTTCACGCATGCGCTGTTATTGTTACACGGATGTTTGTCGCATTCATTGATATCTCGCGTGCAGTGCACCCCTTGGTACCCGGAATTACACAAACACTTAAAAGAACCTAAAGTATTTTGGCACGTACCATTATGACAAGTACTAGAAGCTATCGAACATTCATTGATATCTCTACAGTTGTAGTTTGAATCGAATCCAGCAAAACATTTGCACAAGAATGTACCGTCAGTCGCTGGTTGACAGGTGCCCCCATTTTCACATGGATTCAACAAGCAAGGATCTGTCTGTTTTTCACAATGAACACCTGTATATCCTGTGTTACAGATACAGGAATACGAGCCTGGGTTGTTCGTGCATGTGCCATTTTGACACAAATTAGATGCCATAGAACATTCGTCACGATCGTCACAGTTTGGCGGTATAAAACCAGGATAACAGGAACACTTATAGCCTGGGGAGCTTACTGAAACTGAACATGCTCCGTTTGGACGACAAGGGTTATTATCACAAATACTGCTTCCGTCTAAAGTCTGCAACCAGAATATGATTAAATAAATATGATTTTCATTTGTACTACAGAAAACTAACAGTATGAAATACTCGTATACGAAATATAAATCCAGCTTTTGGCATTTCGGAGTATATTTTCAGCTTATTGAAATCTATATGACAAAATAGAGTGAAAAAGAATCCCTCAAGAAAGACAACGCGGCAAAATTGAAAATGTTGCAGGCTCGGTTTGATTTAGCCTGTTCATGCTAATGGATAAAGAGATTCAATATAAAACCCTCAACAAATAAGCGTACGCACGATAAAAACAACAACAACATTTACAACAAAACAAACTACAAAGCAATCAAAGAAAAAGCCACCACCACCAACACCAACATAACAACAAAACAAAACCAAAAACAAAGAAACTGAAAAGAAACATACCTTTGAATATAAGAAGATAATTATTATAAACCCTTTCATTTTTATAATTTTATGATACTATACATCAAATACAAATGAAATAGCGAAAGTGTCAAAGAGAGTGATAAAATAATATTTACATAATATATGTATGTTGTGACATTGATAATAAACAGGTTGGACATGTACATATTACACGATTATCAGTCATAAACAGTAGAGTTTTATCTAGGTATTGGTGTTATAAGATATGTTATCATTGTTACTATTTACTTTCAGATTGGTGTACCCGTTACGGTGAGGAAATACATTGTTTGTTTTAATTAATTGAATGATTATGAAAATGTTATAAAAGGTATTTATTATACAAGCTTTTACATTTATCGTACCAGGAATGGGCATCTCCCAAAAGTAATGTCAGTGTAGTCAACTTCATGTTGACCAGTACTGTCATCAAAGGATTTTAGACATCATGCACGATATACAGCCAAAATATCTAGATAATTAATGAAATATTTAGTTGCAGAAGTAGAGGAGACGATACTTATGCATGAGTAACACGCCTCCTTTAAAAGTGGGCGTGATTTTGCACTTAATTGACAAAACAAGTTGCAACCAAACCTGTCCCCGGACTGCATGCTTCATATTTCGAATGAATAAGTCAAGCAAAATAGGGAACATAATCATGCAAAATTGCTTTGCAAAGTTATTTACCAATGAGAGTAATCAAGTTTGTCAGATTTAATGTTTTGGTTGTTTTTTTACAAATTTGAGAAAATGAAAATATTTTCAGAGAACAAGCGGGCCATAAACACCCGAGTTTAATTGATCACAAAACAGTGACTTCTAAATGAATTGCATTGTTTATCATGGATTTGACTTTGTGGCCTAGTTTGAACACAAGATTTTACAAATGTATTCTTAAACTAAAAATGAGGACTAAACAGTTATTTAATTAAACTTATTAAACTAGAAATACGGAATATGCTACAGTGTACTTTTAATATCAGAAAAAAAGTCCAAAAATATAATAAAAAAACTGACACTGGACAAACTTAATGAAATCTTGTACAAAATTCCAAGATCGTTTTAAAAAGAAAACTTAATTTATTCTTTCAATAAATGACCTTTCATGTACATGTATAGCATAAACGGTTAAAAATCATTTAAACAGGAAATCAGAGAGATCACCCATGACACTTTGGATAAAAAACAAGAGGAGTTTAGCAAACAAATAATGGATGGTCTTGTATCCAAATTTATCTAGCAAATATAAATAATAAAAAATAAGTGAAAAAGTTAAGTTTTCAGAGGCTAGATTACACCAGACCAAAAGGTTTAGAAGAAGAAAGATTATTCACATATCCGGACGTGTGGATTCTGAAGATGACGATACCTACTGAAAAGTCCTAAATATTGGCAGTGAATTAGATCTGAAACTAAGGGCGTGTTGGTCCTAAACACACAAAGCGCGATATCTTGTTGAAAGTCGCAAATTATTATTCCAGAAATGTGTACTTTTATCAATTAAGATCTCACCAGGATAAGATCGAAGTTGCCCCACCAGGCTAGGCAAACAGTGAAAGGGGTTTAGTGCCTGGTCACATAATGGTAGAATATTGATAAGAGATATGGTGAAAAAGTGCGACGAATCAATAACTAAGATGACCTGAAGTTTTCGATGAAATGCTATAAGTTGAACATATGATCTTACTAGCAATTGACTCGAATCGGACATGACCCATTCAATTTGACATAACCCAATTAGATAACGATTCGTATACAAAGAGACAGGTGATGATCTAAATACGACCAATTCTCGCCTCGAAGACCGTATAAGTTAATCAATTACATAGTGACCTCTGACTATCTATATTTTTGCATAATATAATTCATGTTCGGGTACATTTATTTAACAATATTCATGCTTGATTTTTTATATTCACTCTAATACAGAGTGAAACATATTTAAATTAAACTGTACTGAAATAAGGTTTCTACAAATAACAGTCTGACAAAATTTTAACTCTGTAAAAATTTACACACTACATGTCATGTACATGCCTGCATGGCATGGTCCTTTTTGAATTGCTGATTTGCTCTTTCTGTAAACTTTCATAAAAAACTCACATTTTCTTGTGCCAACCGTTTACGTACTATATGTCTGATTTCGTTTCGGATTAGCCTTTACATTAGTTTGGACTTTTTCTTGACAGCATAGCATGGTCGTTTTAAATTGCTATTTGTTTAGATGGTTTTTTTCTTAGCGTAGGTAAGGCCGTTATACCGCCTTCACTCTGAGTTTTCTTACTATTGTGTTCGAGGTCCTTATCCTAAGACTGGCGGAAAGGGCCGTAAAATTCGTTTGCCCTCCTAAAAATATAGTCTTTATTATTTTAAATGGCACGGAACAGTGGCCTTAAAATACATGAAAACGTTATTAAGATGGTATGAGACATTAACGCGTGCGTTGGAGGACCATTATTACAAGAATTTGTCTCTTATACATCAGTCGTGTTTAAATAAACGCTAGGTCATTCATAAAGGTAGTGATCCATAAGACTGTATTACTTTTGAGGATCTTCTTAGACTCAAATACCAAACATAATACCTAATGACGGCGAGGCAGTAGGCGATTTGTTAGTATATAAAATGTATACATTAAAAAAACCCAACATATCTTTATTTTGAACCAAGTGTTAAAACACCATTTGTGTGATTCCGATAATGATAAGCGATCGCGTTAGTTTTGATATTCTTCTTAACAGTAATATTAGGCACAAAGCTATTCCCAAGGAATATGGCATCGAGTCTTCAACGTGGCACGATTGTATTTGAGGACCGACGATTTGTTCTAACTAAGCTATAACTGTAAACCACATTGCACCTTTACCCTGATGGGAAAAAATAATTAAACCAGTATATCGCCAAGCCAAGATGAACATCACTGCAGTCTGTTCAGACTCTGTACAGACTCTTTACTAACCTTTTAAATTGCTATCTTGTACATGAATAGTTCTAAAAAAGTAAAAGCACTGTTGGCCGCTGGAGTTGACTCTTTTTGTTCCTTGCAGCCTTTCACATAACGTTTTTTTCAGGTTGGATAAATCGAGGTTAGGATAGCATAACCCGAACGTTAATATTTTCAAACAAAGTGTGAAATATATCCCCCATATTTTCAATACATATTAAATGTTTTTGAAACGTATATTGTTTGGAAAAATTAAATTAGTCTATTATACACATAAAATAAAAAATAGAAAAACGTATAAACTCAAGATTTTCTAAGAAATAATAAATCATCTTTTTAAAATTTCATAGCGATTTTAAAAGGACGAAAACTGATTTTCTTGTTGGTTAGCGTTACTAAAGGTGTTTATACGAGTATACTGTGTCAAGACACATCTTTGAAAAAGTAGCCTCCTTATCAACAACAGTAAGGAAATGGCACATTTTTAAAGTCTGCCCTGTAACAACGGGCGGACTACTCTTTGACTCTTTCTCGTATGAGAATGGGAATCGTGTCTTGCGTGTTTGTGGTCGCACGATCACTTTCATTCCAATATGTCCTCCATGCGTGTATGTGGTCGCACGGGCGAAACTCTTTTAAACTTCTGATTAGAACATAAAAAGTCCTCATTAGGCTTTTTTTACTCTTAAATTAGGAGTGAAAAGGCTCAAAATCAGTCCATAATTTCACATAATACGACTTTAGAACTGCCATTAATGTTCAAATTAGTTTTCTCATCTTTTATAATTAGGAAAGAATAAATCCCCAACAAAACACTGTTTGTGCTAGTTGTGTCCCTAACCTATTGTCGGAAAAAGTGTGAAGATGGCAAATATCTTTTTAGAAGTAAAAACGAAAATGTGACAAATGAAAAATTTCCGAACACCTACAGGAACTAAAACTTTGGTGTACTCGTACTATTTCGTCACCCCGAGTATATGTATGTGTTCATCCGTACTGTTCTACAGAAATTAGAAACTTTGACGACAGGAGAATGTTTCTAATTTCTGTAGAACAGCTACGGATGAATACTAATATTCTTAGTGTCAATACTTTATTTGGCCTCATTAGTATCCACTTTCTTACGTCACTTTGCGGTTCTATGAAGTACTTTGAAAAATAGAAGTCGACTATGAACGGAATTCGATATAGTATCGACTTTTGTTCTTCTATGAAAATTAACGCACAGAATTTTTAAGAAATATGGTACAACGTTTTCATTGGATGACAAATAAAGGTGGACACTAAAGCTGATAAGCAATGGTTAATAAGCAAGATAGTCAGTCATTGTTACCCGAGAGTGATCTTGACTTTCTTTCAGAATATTAGCCTCTTTCAAGGCGGGTCTGTCAACATTGTCACCTCCGAAATTACATTCCTGCCTATTGTTTGGCAATATCAACCTGAGACTGATAAATTTTTGGGAGGATATTTGTTAGTTTCCGTAATTTATTACGATTAACCCATACATTTTAATGATTGTCAACTTCTGGATACTTTCATTAGAATAATAACGACCCCAAGGCCTAATGGTAGCTGAGATAACATTGCAATCGTGAGGTTGCGGGTTAAAATCCTCGATAAACTGATATTTCTTTTTTTTAGATTTCTTTTCTTCGACCGGGTTAGTTTGGACGTCTGTTACATTCTCAAGAAAAAAACACACTGGATTAAAATTTTGGCAAACGCAACTTTAAATGATAATTGTTTATGTTTATAAAAATACATTTTTTCACAAAAATAATCATGGAATTTTCAGAAGCTGCCATTTTAAACCCCTAAAACATTTTATAAAATGTTGTAACGAGTCTAAAATTTACGTGCCTTGTAGTATCCCCAGTCAATTGACAGTTAAGTATATAGCGATGAAATTGTCCTTATGTGTGTCATGTATATAGACCAACCAAGTTTATAACCTATATTTAGTAACCAGTAACTACAGAGTGAAGATGGACATATCTCTCGGACCAACGCTTATAATAAGAACATAGCTAACACAGTTCTACAAACGACAATTTTAATATTTACATAATTAGGGCAGTGCTTAGAAAATGACCATAAATCAGTGTGCTCTACGTACAAGCTAGAACAAAAGGCGACCTTCACATTTAGATAATTAACAGTCATTAATAATACATGATTTGATTGGACAATGCAGGTAAGCATAGACGCACGGAGGAACGTAAACTCTTTGTAACTTTTGTTCATATCACATATTCTCAACACTGATATTAGAGAATCTTATCGCGCTTATTAATGAAATTAAGTTGTTTGTAGTGTTCACAACTTTATTATTAGAACCATCCCCTTGTACCAGTGGGTACCATAGTAGAACAAATTGAACTACCGACTGTTCGTAATCTAGCCACATATAGTTTCTTAACCATATGAAATCATATCAAAATACCTCGGTGGAATGAGAAGCGACAAGGGAACCAGTCGTTTGAAGTCGGAAATGAAATAGAGATACGAAGACGATCAAAGTTTAATGGGGTTCACAAATGAAAATACACGAAATCGTGATCTTTTTTTATTTTGAAAACATCTACAACGTTGTAAATACTGTTTAAATTTTATAAAATTTTATCATAAATAAACAGAAATGCAAAAATATATATGTAAATGTCATAATCAAAACAAAAACATGCGCAATATTTGCATACATAGCAAACAAAGTACATTTTGTATTGTAGTATTTATTAAAATATAAAAAAGTGGTGATACCTCGGAAGCAATAAAAGCAACAAAAATACACATTTCACATGAAGACTGCGAAACTCTTTGATCGTGAAGTGATATATCAAATATACTGTCCAAACAAGCAATCAATGTATACATTAGAATATTCAAATGATAGAATTTTCAAACGTACAAATTAATTTAAATAAATTAATGTGATCTATTGATTTCTTCTGGTTTAGTAAGCTATCAAATTCAAACACGAGGAAAGACATACTGTTTTATACATTATAATTGTATATCTATAAAATAAAAATAAAA
>NW_026864456.1:0-113091 GCF_026571515.1 Ruditapes philippinarum | reverse complement strand
ATCCGGAAATTTATTTGGGCATCAATATATACTTTGGATAGTTTTTTTCTTTTAGTGTACGTAGTTTTCGCCACGTTTTAATCGCGTAAGGATTCGTGTTTATTATTAAAACTTATTTGTGTTGATTTTATCAGACTTGAAAATCTAAAATAGTGTTTATATTTCATTTTCGTTTGGGGATGGCCAGTATACCTGATAATTTTTCGCTTTGAGGGATGGCTCGGATTGGTGTAAACGAGAAGATAATAATGAAAAGAAGATTTTTGTTGATACAAAATGAATCAATTACACATACTAACTATTCAGCTAATGGATGATACAATGTAGTGCTAATGTGTACTGCTTTGGCAGTATATCAGAAGGCTCAACAACTCCTGGGCTAAAACCTGACACAGATTATCTTATCTTTACACAAATTTAATGATTTAATGAGATACAAAAGGTGTCTAAGAGTTCCAGGGTTCTAAGAGTCATCTAAATATCCTAAGGGGTCGAGAAGTCAAGGGGTTTTAGTGTCTTACTTGCATTGTTAACATTGAATAAATTCTTTGTTGCTGATACAAGATAAGAATATCTCCCCAGGCTATTGTTTCTTATAATATGATTAAAAGTGTTCCTCTGTGAGAAGTAGCTGAGATTATTGACCATATTTTTAGAAACAAAATGAAATGGGTGCCATTGAAAAAAGAATCAATGCTGGAGGGAATATTGAGTCTGGTCAAAAACATTGAAATTGAATCAAATCTTGGGCATAGAAAAAACTGCATTTAACCGTAAACGACAGTGTATTGAAAAAGACAATAAAAACATAAATGTTTCAAATGTTACGCGCTATCGCTTTAGAAAAGGAAAACGAAAAAAATCGACAAAAATCTTTATATGTAAGCTGTTAAACAAATTGGTCAATCAGAAACATTCAATAATTTTGCAAGAATAATATTCTTGTATCATCCTAAATCCAAGGCGATCTCAGGATATTTGTTTCATCATTCCCTTTTCAATGGTCAGAACCATGCATTCAATCCAAATTTAGAAAATAAGGCAGTGATTTGCATTTTTACAGTCTAGTAAAATCATGTAGAAAGTATTCGCTAGAGGCTAACACAATTTTATTTCATTCAACAAGTTCGATAAATTCAGTATTGAAATAACACTCGTTCATTTTTTCGTTCTGTATATATCATCTGAGCAATATCTCACTGTAGTGTAAAGGAAAATAAGTTGTATTTTAAGTCTTAAGGAATAAACTATAATGTTGTCTCTCTTCAATTCATTCGTTTTTTAGAAAGTCAACATGAAACAAATCTTGTTTTCTTCTTTTTCCGATGAAATGAAATCTTTATTATAATTTTCCTAATTTTACCAGCATTTCCAAATATTTTGTTTATAATTTGATGATCTAGCCTTTATGCTTGCTTTGTTGTTCATTCGTCCATTTATTTGCCTGTTTTGTTCTTTAATTTTGTTTGTTTGTTTTTGTTGTGTTTTTTTTAATTAAAACATTTATTCATATACATGTATATTTGGTTCTGTTATTTTATTTCTCAATGATGTTTGAACGATAAATGTATGTTCATTAATCTTATCATGCATCTGAAAATTGAATAGTTTTTTATCGATCCATTTATTTATATTGTTATAGGGTTATGATTTATTTATTTAATTATTTATTTATTTTAATAGTTAACGAATATTTTACATGTTATTAGATGAAAATATGTTAATCTTAAAACACAAAACAATGATCAATAAGATATTTTTTTGGGTGAACTAAATAGTACAATAAGATATTTGAAACGAACGATTCAGTCATTCTGTAATTCAAGTTTTTAAACCTATATAGTGACAAGTAATAAAATAGCTTGTCCAATGTGATGATATTTCTTTATAAATGTTGTTGCTCTTCCCTGTCAGTTAAGACCAGTTCAAGCAGGGCATTGGTTAAATCAACTTAGAGAAGAGCATTGGCCTACAAATTGTATGATACAGTACTGTAGTAACACACGATGTTTCATTGTAGGCGTTGGAAAAACAGGAAGTGTAAATGAAATACTTGAATGGAGAATATCGACATCATTTGCAGAGAGATGTTTGATGTTTAATCTTAATATAACACAAATCAAGTGTTATGTTTTGATGAAAATGATTTTGAAAACATTTATTACTCAAAGATTTCCTGACAGCATTTCAAGTTTCATGTGTAAAACAGTTTTATTACATTGTATTTCATTTACAAGATCTCATGAATGGAAAGAAAATACCCTATTGACATGTCTATCAATTTGTTTATCAACACTTTTTAACTGTGTTCAAAATGAATACTGTCCTCATTTCATCATCACACAAAATAACTTGATGAGCGAGCGATTTTCTCCGGATACAAAGCCGTTAATACTTGAAACTCTCAGATATGTAATCGAAAGTAATGGAAGAGCATTTCTCGAAATTGAGTGCGACAGGTTTGGTTTTTATGTACAAACAAACTTAAATGGTTTTGTTCCTATACATGCACAAATAATACCAGCTCTCATTGCTGCACAATTAGTAACAGAAATAGCCCTTAACAAAGACTCGAATGTCCAATTTTTGTTACGTTACGTGAATAATTTATCACCAAGAATTGCGATGCAAAAATGTTTAACATATATTTCAAATCATCATAATAAGACATTCACAAACATACATAAAGATGCTTACCTGTTAATAACACGATATCTATGTAGTACACTTGGGTCTATTCTAGCATCTTTAAACTTTAACCTACAAGACCATTTAACATACAGGGAGGCTCTTTCATTCATGTCATTAGGACTTGACTCCGATGTAGCATCTGGTAAACTGAAACTAGCATCAATGTTATATTGTGCAGGAGATATTAAAAGGACTGAACTTATCCTGAAATATATCGAGGAGTGTTATGACCTTAGCGTGGTTGAACCAGTGTGTAAATGTTACGGTTTCCTGACAGCCCCAAGAAAAGAAAGATTCAAAATATTATGCTACGAATCAAATGAAGAGTACACGCTGCTTAATTATATAACAGCATCATGTGTCTATTTTATACGATGTGAAATAAACTGTTGTCCATTCGAACTACAACATGAAATGTTTAGATCAACACAGGAAGACCTTGCTTACAGAAGTGAAGATGATGATTGGATAGATTTAGCTGTGGTTGATTCTCTCCCTTACCTCTATTTCTTGCAGTACAAGATATATTCCCGTCTAGGAAGGCAAGATGATAAACATAGGGCTCTCTCTAACATTGCCCGAACCATTGATGTTGAACCAAATCTCGGACATAAGGAAACAGCACTCAATCTTCTAGGTCAGTGTATGGAACAAGAGAATAATCTAGAAAATGCTTTCAAATGTTATGCGCGTTCCCTTCAGATTAGAGGACGAAATAATTCGGCAAAAGTCCATATTTGTAAGCTCTTAAACAAATTGATCAATAACTATTTTCACTGATTTGAAAACCCTGTATAAATTTGCATCATCCCAATCAAAGGCTCTTAAGAAAAAAAATTCCAGTGTTTACCCTTTTCAATAATTTTTAAATGCAAAAAAAGTTTCGAACATAAAAGTGATAGAGCCCTTTAAATTATTAAACAGTGTAACTTTTAAACAATGATATAAAAAGTCCTGCAGATAAAAGGACGGAATAATTTGGTTGGCAAAAAGTCATATGTGTGATCTTATCATCACTGTTATTGATTTTAACTTAGAAATATATGATTTGATTAGAAAATTATTCACATAGACCTAAACAAAGTAATTTCTATCCAAAAAAAAATAAATGTATATATACAAAAGACACTACACTCAACGTATCTTTGTTTGAAGTTTTTTTCTGATGTTTATCTTTTATTTGAATTCCAAATTCTCATTACGTATTTTATAATCATGAATTTTACAAACATCATGGAATTTTTAAGATTGTTTTGAAACATTGCAATGTGTTTGTAGAATACATGTTAATTCATTTTTACATCGGATTATTGAGCATATTGAGTGACTTCACAATACCATACTGGTATATAAACGTACTGAGCATAAACATATTGAGCATAAAGTGTGAATATGCAATACGTTTTATAAATGTATGGAGCAAAAACGTACTGAGCATAATTAGTGACAACATTATATTATATATGAAAGTTTGAAGCATAAATGATTTGAGCAAAATGTGTTATTTTCAATACTTTATAATAACTTTTGAGCATAAACGAATTGTGACTACACAATACCATACATAAAAGTATTAAATATGTAGATGTCCTTGTTTTAAGGTATTGCGTATAAAGTGTGATTATACAATACTTTATATCAACGTATTGATCTATAAGGTATTAAGTGACTATAAGGTAATGAGTGACTATTGCACAATACCATATATAAACGTACTGAGCAAAAACGTATTAAGCATAATGTTTGACTACACAAAACCATATATAAACGTATTAAGTAAAACGTATTGTGACTATACACAATACCATACATAATGCATAAGATATCATGGTATCCTTGTTGTGTGCATATTATGTGTATTGTATAAATATTACGATATTATATCGCTACTTTATCATCAGATATAAAATTTGTTGTATTTCTTTGCAATAAAGTTAAAAAAACAGCGTCATTTTTCTTGTTTAATAAATGGTACCAAAAATAATTATAATGTTTATACTTAACTCATTTGTGACAACATCATTTAATTTGATCCCATAATTTATTCGAAAGAACCTGTTTAACAGTACAAAAATACATGATTTGTGTTATTGTGTTAAAAATAAAGTGTATTAAAGGATTTTGCTATTATTTACTTGCAAGAATTGATCGATACAACGAGTCCGAGAGAATTAAAATCATTGGAACGATTGGAAATTGTCAATACGTGTACATATGAATCATCTAATGACCGATGAAAGATATTGCATACAATTGCTTAGTTATTTTAATTTACTGTTCAATAAAGTACAATATCCTAAATTTTTAAATCAACGCATTTGAAATATCTATGCGTCTATGAGTCCGAGAGAATTAAAATCATTAAAACATCAACAAGATTGTAAAATGTCAATACATATGAATCATCTAATGAGTTTCCCTATTCCGTCTCCAGAAACAACCTTTTTCAAGATCCAGTTCCATGGCGTCTTTAAATGTTTAATAACTTTATTTTTAATACATTAGTTTTAGTTATCGGAATTATTATTTGTCTACTGATATCTTAACGCCGACGTAATTCATAACTCGTATTATTGTACATTTTTGCTTATACAGATATTTCGTATGTGTACTTAGGCTTATTATACATAGCTCAATATATTTATTAAATACACATGTTGTAAAGTGGGAAGATAATGTAATTTGAGTAGATAAAGAATTAACAAAAAGGTTGTCTCCCTTAAAATCATCCAATATTATATGTCTTGTGTTCTTAATTTTAGGAGAAATTCCTACTTTCGGTTTCATGTTTTATTGCACGTATTTTCATCCTGTTAGATGTAAATCGTGAAGTCATGAAGTTGAAATCGTGAATTCATGAAGTTGAAATCGGGAATTCATGAAGTTGAAATCGTGAATTCATACAGATGAAATCGGGAATTGATGAAGTTGAAATGTCCTAACCTATCTTTCGTACATGTCTGATGCTTGTTTTCAGTGGACATTCTGATTATCGGCAAACCGTTATTAAATATGACAGTAAGTTTCTGTCAAAACTTATTTTCTATACAGACTCTAGTTTAGTTTATGTAATGCATGGTATTTTTAGTAAAAATGAGTAATTTGATCACTTATGATTGTGCGATGGTTTGATATTGAAAAGCGCGAGTAACATGTTAATCTTTAAGCAATGGCAGGACATGCATTTCACTATGAAAATGTCTAATTATTCACCTATATCTTTTATTGTTTGTTCTCAGCAATGAATCAAGAAAATTATAAAAAAGTAGATTTAATTTTGTAGGAAAATTTTAACTCAATCTTAGAAACTTTAAGCGTAACATCAAAGCCCGCCACTCTCTAAATAAAAATTCACATAACCCGCAGTACAACAATATTTTACACGAGCAAAGAAAAAAAATACTATTGCAGAGAGTTTTCATGATTTAAGAAAATCATGATTGAAACAAATAAATGAGACGATAGTTGTTTCTATCAAACTTGCTGAGCTTTCTGACTCTGAAAAAGTGCTTTTGCTTGTTTGAGTATCATTTTTAGAGCACATTTCTCAAAATCAAGCTTTTCAATACCAAATAATTATATTATGTATTGTTATTTCTTTCACGTGCAATCATTTCGCGAAGTTTTAAACCGTCTTTACATCAACCATTTTCTTATGCTTCAATAAAGAAAATATTAAACCGGGGGGAAAATCTATAATTTCCCATATTTAAGATTAAAAAGATTAAAATCTGTCATATATAATTCAGCAAAGTTTACACCATGGCAGCGAATAAGGTTACAAGCATTAATTCTATAACGCATTATGAGAGTTTGTATGCAAACAATATTTCATCATTTATAATTTGATAATTATCACCTGTAATATTCTAGTGTATTACGAATGTATAAATACAAAACGAAAACTTCTATTAACATTCAGAGGCTAATTTTGTGTTACTAATCCAACATTTATCTAATCCGTCATGCCATTGAAACATGCCACAAACTGATATCATAACATTAGGAGCATATGCTTCTTCAACTTTTGGTTTAAAACTATACAAATGTAATTTAAGTTTATTATTTTGGATTTTCCAAACATCTAATTTCTTTTGAATAATCAAAGCTCAACAAAATTATCTAATGCAATGTTTTTTGTTAGAAGTAATCTAAATATAGGTAAAAGGAAAAGAAAAAGTATTAGAAAGGAAAAATATTATGATATTCAAACAGTCTTAACTTAAATAACTGTCAGACAGCTTTAAATTTGCCTCAAATTTTTTTAGTATATTTTTTTCTTATTTCGGGGGGAGGGGATGTTCGTTTTATTTTTCTGTGTAGTGTTGATAATTTTTTCTTTCTTTTTGATAATCAAATGTGTTCCAAATTCTGCAACAATTAGAGCCATCAGATCGTTTTTATCGCTTATAAGTGCAGAATTTGTTTTATATAGTCAAATAACTATTTTCTTATCAAAACAAGGTTTCCATTTCGAACGATTGTTACAAAACATTACATTTAACATGCGATAAGAATAGCCTAAAAGTTATAGATTCATAACGTTTGACGAGGATTCACAACGGAAGTTCTTTATAGAGAATATACACTGTACTTAAACTTGTCTTTAGATTTGATGTAAATGTAAGGAATGCCTTTAATCAATGTCGAAGATTATAAACTCACGAAATTATTATGGATCTTGAATGTAGTAATGATATACTGAGTACAAATCCAAAATAAAATTATGCCATAATTATGTTCTGTTATGATAATTAAATTATAATTGATTTTGACTGCATTGTATACTTTTGAATTCTAAAATAACAAGCTCAGGTTTGAAGTACAATGCACAAGATCAAGCATGTAGGGTTGTATTACGCATTTATAAACTGATAAGCGTATGTATGACATCATTTATCAAATCATACCCAATCAACATAAAGATGTCCTTATGGCAACTCCTTTAACCTGTTGAGATTTTATACAGTCCGACCCCGGTTATGCGACGACCATTTATTCGAACATTTGTTATTATCTGAAGGAGATCGGCGATCCCATTTGTATCTCTTTACAAATTACTAGTAACATGAATACGAATGTATTATTCGAAACGCATTATCAAAATACCTACTATATTTCGAAGAAAAATATCGGTCACGATTGTACATTATAAAAGATATTCACACATATATATTAATCGATGCCGGAATAATTGGAGCTGATCAACGCGCTGACGAAAACTATTCAAACAGAATAGTATTTAGACAATTGTTATAATTGCGCTTTGAGTCTTCTTTAATTAACTTAATTACCGTCATCGATTGATTCCTGGAAACCCGTATGTTTTGCTATGACTGACATATGATCAAAGTTAAGTAATTGCTGTATGTGTATTTTATGGAAACAATGAATCCTTGTAAATGAGGCCAGGTATGTCGCTATATATATTCTAAAGGACGTCAGGTTAGTTAACTCGGCAGACTTTACTCAGGCAAACTATTAAAAGATTAATTCATGTCATATTAAACATTGAGTTTATTCAACACAAGCAAATAATTTAAAACATTGATTACACATTTTAAAAATAAAGTACGAAAGACCACACAAGATATGTATCAACTAAAAAAGGTATAGCAACTTAAATGTGCATATACACACTTCGATACATCAAAAAAAATCCAGAAGATAAAGTTTGTAGATTGTTTTTCAAATACTGCTTTGTTTATATATACACACGTCTATACTGCCTATTTCAAAACATTTAAAATGTCAATTTATTGACAAGAGGGATATGATAAAATGTGAGCTTATTGAAAATCATGTCGAAAAAGAATGTCAGAAACTTACACTAAAAGTAGCTCTTTGGAGAATATTACATATACGAGTGAAAGAGTGAGGCTATAATCAAATAATTACTTTAAACTCTTTTGAGACAAAAACGTAATTCCATGTATGTAACTTAAAGAACGCGGAACCTTTAATATTGCAAGATGTTTTGACTTTGTCATTCTTATTTTTTTTATAATAAAGTGTCAGAAACGATCAAAAGTTTACAAATTCTGACAGTATAGGTTCATCTGTATTCCTGATAAAATGTCTCGAAAGGGGGTCGTTTATTTAGCAAAGTAAATAAATCTGTTAATGCCACAAATTCCTTGGGTGACAGCAATAAAGATAAAGAAGCGGTCCGTAATGTATTCACATAAACATGGTATAGACATGTGAAATAAATGGAATTAGAGTATCAACCTTTGACACCTAATGTTAAGTTCCGTTTTATGAATACGTGGTGTGTGTCACGTACAAAATGATCGAACTTCCCAATTTTCGTTTTAAATCTTCAAAATTTACATAAGTGCAGTTTTCATCAATCTATGTATTTTTACTCTGCAAGGTCAATTCATGTACATTTACCCTGCAAGGACAAAAACACAAAAGGTAAATATCTTTTTGTTTAATAAGAACTTTGCATGAACGTTTAGAATATTATCAAAGAAGACAAAATAATGTAGTCAGCGTCGATTAAGTTTTTTTAAACTAGCTTATCCTCATTTAATTTGATGTTTCTGATTTCTTAAAAATAATTCTATTATCTTTTAAATATAGTCGTGATTTCATTTTATAATAATTGAATACTGATGATATATTGCCTACATTTTTATTATCAATATTCTATCCATGATTACGTTTATTTATTCCTATATGTGATTCATTAATGCATTCATTTATTCATCATTCATTCATTCGTGAATATTTAAAAAAAAATATTTCTTCACTTTTTTATAAAAAGCAGTATTTTGTAAAAAAATATACATAGTGTTCCAACATAATATGTAACAAATAGATTTACTTATTCAAATTCTATAAAGCGTTTGTAACAGTCAATTAGATTCATATCAGTAATTATAAAACGATAAACATGTTTTTAATGAATATTGAAAAACATCTGAAACGTTTACATTATATTTGTATCTAAAATTAAATGGATTTAAAAAACCATGTATTATTAAGCCGGTTTAAAAGTATTGTGGATAGTGTTATATATAATTGTATACATGTATCTACACCAAGATTTTCCGTTTTATATCATTTTTCTTTAACTAATCATACTTTCTTTTTGCTATACTTACCATCCTACCAACTTACCTGTCACACTTTACACAGCTTACCTTTAACTTACTTTATTAACTAATCTAAATAACTAACTAATTTACTATAGTTTTTTTGTGCTATCATTGGTGCTTGTGTGCATATCATTATCTATTCTCATATGTGTTCAATACATGTACTAGTACCGTACATGTTAAAAGTATTGTACCGTACATGTTGTTAAAATATCTATGTAATTTATACCGAAATAAATCTATTTATCTATAGATAAATGCCAAGTGTATGTTTACTTTAAACTTCACTGATATCGGTGAAAAAAACATGTCAAAAACAATTTCACAAACTTGTGATAAATGAATTTGATCAGACAAAATGTTTGCTTAAGATTCTTTACGAACATTTATAAAGGAAGACAGAGAAACCCAATACACTTAATGTGGGTTTAAAGCAATATATTCCTTTTATTTTACACAGTTATCTATTTGAAAAAATTTCGTAATCCATCGCATTTGGTATGCTTAATTACGTCATTATTTTCTAGAAAAGGTCCACAAACTGATAGTTTGAGCTAAATACAATGTCAATGTATATTTTATATGTGTTTTCCATCGAAATATTTATAAACTTGATCTTGTTCCAAATGGGAATATATTACATATTCGTGACCAAAATTAAGTACTTTTGACAAGACCTTCAAGTATATCAGACTAAACTTGACCTTTGATTCATACATGACCATGACCTTCAGGTCATTTTTTATCAGTTTGCTTGAATTTATTTTCTATAACAGACTTAAGCTTTCTTATTTATAAATGGGTTGTCTTTGTACTTGGAAACAATAAATGTATAGACAAAAAAGATTAATTGAAGTTGATTTTAATCTTTATTTGACCTTGACATTTTAGGTCAAAAATGAATTTCGATGAACTGACCAAGTCTTATTTGTGGATTTGATTTGTGATTGAACAAAGAACATTTAAGATATAGTGTTATGCATCTTATAAGTGTGCAAATATGACACCACACCGGGGTCACTTATTTGTATATGAAAATATATTTAAGTCGCTTTTGTTTTTCTCAGCTGTTTAAATAGACACTGCTGTGAATTTTTGATATTCTACTTATTGTATTAATTTTGTATTCAAACACTTTCTTGCGAGATTTCAGATCATTTTCACACTCTTAATTTCCAGACCACTCTTTTGTTTTGTTACAACGATTCAAAAATCAAAAAGCATTTAGAGTAAAGGTTAGTGTAACATGTAAGAATTTACAAATTTAAAGTGGTCAATAACGGCGCAACATTAATCAATTAAGTGGTTAATATCATTTTTATAAACTGTCGATTAATAACACTGATTAAAGTTAGCAGATTTACCAAAATAAATATGAGCAGGAGCATTTGAACCCAAATTAAGTTTAAAGCGTTTTGTTATAATCATGCAAGGGAATTTCTTTATTTGAACACGTATGGAGACAGATTTAAGAACGAGGACTTCGTGAACCTTGAAAATCAAAATGTTGGAGGAATGCATACAAAGTATGTTTTCATGTATGACTTTATGTGCTTTTGTTTAAATTTGCAATTTAACGTTTTAAGATGCAATTCGATATAATCAATCAAAATCATAGAAGGCGGCTTATGTCTGACGAGCTAAATATGGGAGTATTAATGTTGCATACAGGCATGTCTCAGTGGCAGGTTGTCTGCGCCTTTGTATGTGTCTCACAGTTAAATAAAACTCTTGCACATAACCGATATATTGTTGAGTCGGTCCGGCGATATAGTGCAGGAATATACGAGAACAATAACACAATAAGGAATATATCACGTGATGCTGGTATGAATGCAAGCTGTCCTGACAAATTAGAGATTAATAAGCTATTTTGTGAAATAAAAGAAAAATGTCGTCATAAATGAGATATTGTTCTTAGATATGATATTTTATTATTGCATAATTTTTATTGTCCATGCATCTCATAACATTTAATTTGTAGAACCACAGAACGATTTACAAAATGCATTTGAACTTTTTTCTAGCTTCGTTGTTCCCATCATACTTTATAGGTAATTGCCAAGAATGATCACTGTCAAAATTGGACAAAAATAGAGAGATACCCAATAAAGTGTAGTGTTAAATTTATTTAAATAATAAAATCATTAAAGATCTGAAAATTCCTTTTGTCAAAAATGATAAGAATCTGTTCATGTAAATTTTTAATCAAATTGAGGTTTATTTAAAATCAAAAGTTCAAAAATAAAATAACATGTATTATTAGTAAGGAAACGAAAATTACTTGTCAAATATGTTTATAGAAATTGGGATTTGAAAGTCTCTATTATTTTTATTAGGCATCCAATCAAACTATATTTCATTCCCTGAAAAATAGCCACCATAGAGCAATTGATTACTTTTAAAGTGTATGTGTAAGATTCAATTTACAAGTAAGGTTTTCACCTAAAAGAAGGATTGTTGATTCACCTTTTAGTACAATTCAACCTGTCCAATTAAGGTGCAAAGCATTGGAAATTCCAACTTTCGTTTTCGTTTTGTACAATATTCAATTTAAGGTAAATATATAACTTTATTACGGAACGTCGGGGGTTCTACTCAGATGCCCGTTCGTGCCTGAAATAATGCACGGAAGGGCACCTGAGGTCTTACTCCACCAGAAAAGCTGGCACGTCGCGATATGACCTATACTGTGTCGATGTGACGTTTAACCCAAAGCAAAAAAAAATATATATATAACTTTATTTCCCTTTTTTATTTGAAATGATGAGCTTTTATAAATACATGTAGTTAAATCATTTATAAAATTTACACTGTATAAATTTTTTCTTTAAATGTGTCACTTTCGTGTTTTACAGGGATTCATTTCAAAGTATCAATTGTTATTTATTTATCGTGAAATCTACTCTATTTTATTAAGAAATACAGAAAATTTTATAAAACAAATGAATTTATGTTTTATTTCAGAATGTCGAGGATACCAGATTACGCTCACAATTTATCACTTACAATGTCTCAAGTGATGGATGGGATTGGGGTTAACGAGAAGATTGTGATGAAAAGAAGGAGATCATGGCTACTGAATGAATCACTAATGACGTTAACTCATCAGGTACGCGGTAGGGATCTGAATAAGTTTATTTTCGGTAGTCAAATAGAAGGTACAACAACAGAAGGATTACAGTCTGACGTAGATTTCCTTATATCAATGAACAATCATAATGTGATACAAGACTGGAGTGAATGGGAATATGGTAAAAGTAATTTTTTGATGATACAAGATGAGTATGTCTCACCAGGGTACTGTTTGTTACAGATGCTAAGAAATGATGCTCCACTACCGCTCGTAGTTGAAACTGATGACAATACATACAGGGACATAATGGGGAGAATATTGTTAAAAAATACAAAGTTTAATGGTTTATGTAATTTAGTACGAAATGGCCCTGCTCATTCTTTTCAAGATATTCCTGGAGTCGACGATAATGATCTCGTTCCTGCCTTTCCATGTCTATTAAGACCAGTTCAAGCAGGGCATTGGTTAATTCAACATAGAGAAGAGCATTGGCCTACAAATGATATGATACAGTACTGTAATAACACGAGATGCTTTGTTGTATGCGTTGGGAAAACAGGAAGTGTAAATGAAATACTTGAATGGAGAATATCTACATCATTTGCAGAGAGATTTTTAATGTTTAATCTTAACATAACACAAATTAGATGTTATGTTTTGATGAAAATGATTCTGAAAACATTTATAAGTTCTCAAAGATTCCCCGACAGCATTTCAAGTTTTATGTGTAAAACCGTTTTGTTACATTGTATTTCATGTACAAGATCTGACGCATGGAAGGAAAATACCCTCTTTAATTGTCTATCATTTTGTTTATCAACACTTTACAGTTGTGTTCAAAATGAATATTGTCCTCATTTCTTCATAACACAGAACAACTTGATGAGCGGGAGATTTTCTCCGGAAACGAAGCCGTTGATACTTGAGACTATTCGTTATGTAATCGAAAGTAATGGGAGGGCATTACTCGAAATTGAATACGATCTCCTTGGTTTATATCTTCAGTCAAGTTTAAACGGTATTGAACTAATAGATGCACATTATATACCAACACTCATTGCTGGGAATATAATAAATGATACAGCCCGTTGCATAAGCACAAATGTTAAATATCTGTTACGTCAAATAAATGATTTATCACCTAGACATGCGATGCAAAATATTTTAACATTTATGTCATATCACCATATTGAGAATTACACAAACATAGATAGAAAATCTTACCATTTGATGACCCGATATTTATATAGTACACTTGGATCTGTTCTAGCATCTTTAAACATTAACCAACAACACCATTTAACATACAAGAAGGCACTTGAATTCATGTCATTAGGATATGACTCTGATATAGCATCTGGTAAACTGAAACTAGCATCAGTTTTTTATTGTACAGGAGATATTGAGAGGACTGAACTTATCCTGAAAAACATCGAGGAGTGTTATGATCTAAGTATTGTTGAACCAGTGTGCAACTGTAACAATTTCAAAAAATATGCAAGAAGAGAAATATTCGACAGATTATGTTATGAATCAAATGAAGAATGCAAACTGCTTAAATATATAACAGCATCATGTGTCTGTTTTATACGATGTGAAATAAACTGTTGTCCATTTGAACTTCAACATGAAATGTTTAGATCAACACAGGAAAATCTTGCTCACAGAAGTGTACGAGATAAATGGATGTACATAGCTGTTGTGGATTCTCTCCCTTTCCTCTATTTCTTGCAGTACAAGACATATGCCCGTCTAGGAAGACAAGATGATCAACAGAGGGCTCTCTCTAACATTGCCAGAACAATTGATGTTGAACCAAATCTCGGACATAGGGAAACAGCGCTTAATCTTCTAGGACAGTGTATGGAAGAAGAGAATAATCTAGAAAATGCTTTCCAATGTTATGTGCGTTCACTTCAGATTAGAGGACGAAATAATGCTGCAAAATTCCATATTTGTAATATGTTACATAAATTGATCAATAACTAGTATTCACTTACTTTGCAAGAAAAGAATTATAGTATCATCATAATCAAAAGCGTCTTCAAAAAAATAAATCTTAAAATCATTTCACCTTGTTCAATGGCCAGAACTATTAACATGAACCAAGTTTTAAACATAGTAGGAACATATTCGGAATGTAGCACTTTAGATTCTGAACAGTGTTTCAGTAATTAAATATATCTATCTATCCATTCAGTTTGAGGACGAACAGATATTCAATACCATGATAACACACATTAAATACCTTGATGTCTTTTCTGTGTACCGATATAATATCGATACTTATGTATATATGATATGATATGTGTCTTCTTTGCAAAATAAACAAAACAAACATTGTCATTCAATTTTATTGAAATGACCTGTTTATGCTTAATAAAATCGTTTTAGTTACAGTGTCGACATTTTTTCTTAATTTTGTTAAAGGATTTTGCTATTATTTACCTGAATTTAAAGAAAGATGAAAATGTCTTATACTTTTGTTTAATTATGTTTATATTCAGTTAAATGTAATGTATCCTAAATTATTGGTAAAATGTATTTCTGAGATCTATGAATGCGAGAAAATTAAAATCATTAAAACATTAACAAGATTGGAAATGTCAACAAATATCAATCATTTTTACTCCCGTCCCAGCAAGCAACGTTTTTCACAGTTTCATGGTGTCTTTAAATGTTTCAACAGTTGATTTATATTTATATATCACAAATAAATATAAATCATCGAAAGTATCAGTTATCTACGGGTATTTTAACACCGACTTAATTCGCAACTTCAAATATTATACATTATGCTTATATACTAGATGTTTCATTTGTGTACTTGGGCTAATTGTACATTTCACAATAAGTTTATCAAATATACCTCTAAAATAAAGGGAGAGTAATGGTATTTTGGTTTATAAGGAATAACGATAACGTTGTCTCCCTTTAAATCATTTGATTTTTAACATCAAATTGTTTAACGGAAACAATCCAGTTTTATTTAGATAGGTTTTTTTCCTGATTTTAGCAAAATTTCGGTTTCCTGTTTTATTGGTCGATGATGAACTCTACTAATTATAGAATAAGATATTCACGTTGTCTTCATTTTAAAAAAAAAGAAAAAAAATATATCGCCGATGTGTCTCACCATGCGAATGATCAATACAGGAAATTTAAATTTTGTGTTCAATTTAAAAAGCTTTTAAAATATGTTTGTAAAAATGACAATGGGTTCGAATGTTAACAATAATTTGGCGAAAAACACCTTTATATCCTACTAACAGCTGTAGTCAGTCTGTGTTGTAAACAAAATAGATAATCTAAACATAACATTTATATCATACAATGTAAGATCTTTTTTTCTGTTTTAAATCAAGTTAAAAGTATATTTTGCACTTTCTATAATGTCTGATTAGAATCTGAATTTCAGTGTTTTATACCGATGTTGGACACATAGAAACGTATTAACAAATAAAATAAATATGGTTTAAATTATTATTTTACCATAATTGTGTCAGAATGTTTTGTTACCTTTCAGCATGAATACAAAAGCTAATATACTATAATAATCTATTATTTAATATATCAATAGTTTAAAATTGTATATTAAATGGATCCTGTCCTCATTATATTTAATCTCAATCATTTACTCAAGTGTGTTAGATGACCACCTGCTTAAGTAATAGGGGGCATCGGATTAATATTCCATAGGTCGCTGGTCAGATCCTCCGTGACAATTGATCTCGGACATTGAGTCTAGTCAGTGTTGATTAGGCACTTGTAAGGAAATTGGTAATTATAAGTTTGTTATCCAACCGAGTTGGACCGATCGTCGAGATATGACCAATATCAGTATAAATACATTGAGAAACATACACACACACCAACAAATGTTTAATAGAACTTTTATGAACTGTTTAGATCGGCACAGGGCAACTTTTTTTTACAGATTTGAGGATGTGATTGCTGTAACTTGCTGAACTGGATTCTCCTCATTGCCTTTTTGTTCCCAGTGCAAGACATACCAACGAGGAACACAATACTATAAAGAGAGTTTTTCTATCGTCTTTAAACAACTGAACATAACGTTAACACTACAACGGGCATTTTGGACAAAATATGTAACTAAATTGAATAACTCACAATTGCCAATCTATGATTGTTCGTTCTATTCTTGAATCTACACTGTAAAAAACAGGAAAAAAACACTTTTTTTAAATTTTAAATTAAATTAAATTTTATTTTTTTTAATCGTGCACTGTATAGATTTCACAATATGCATTATATTATAGCAAAGGATCTGCTGCAAAACACTTTGAAAAATACATTAAGATAAAAAAAATTCTAATATACATCTTAATAGTAAGATATAACAAAAACCGTATAAGAAAACACATTAGTGCAGATTTATTTTTGTTATTCTTCAATTTTGTCTTCCGTATGTCAAGCATTATTTTGATTTAATATTTACTATGTTTAGTTCATAATGTTGCTGTGAATGCTAAATATTCTCACATATTCTTCAAATATAAAATCACTGTTTGTTTAAATTGGAAATATTTTTGTTACAACGCAGGTTTGGATAGATAAACATATATGAAGGGAAATATTATGTTACAACGCACGTTTGGATAGGTAAACATATACGAAGGGAAATATTTTGTTACAACGCACGTTTGGATAGATAAACATGTATGAAGGGAAATATTTTGTTACAACGCACGTTTGGATAGATAAACATATATGAAGGGAAATATTTTGTTACAACGCACGTTTGGATAGATAAACATGTATGAAGGGAAATATTTTGTAACAACGCACGTTTGGATAGATAAACATATATGAAGGGAAATATTTTGTTACAACGTACGTTTGGATAGATTAACATATATAAAGGGAACTATTTTGTTACAACGAACGTTTGGATAGATAAACATATATGAAGGGAACTATTTTGTTACAACACAAGTTTGGATAGATAAACATATATAAAGGGAAATAGTTTGTTACAACGATTAATACTATTAATTTAAGCGTTTAGTCAGTTTATTTAATTCTTTTAGTATTGATAAAATATGAGGACGGATTATTAACGTTTGTTTAGGCATAAATTTAATGATTACAACGTTTAAACACGAAACTAAGCTCTCATATACTCGTATCTATATATATATAACAACTGTTATCAGATTTTGATTATCTCTCATCCATACATCTGCTTCATTCTATTATCAAAAACAAACAAGCTTTCTCAATTCGTATTCCGTATAAAAAGTGTTGTTGTTTTTTTCAATATTTACTCATATAACTCATGTTGCAAAAAAAGTTAACCAAAATCAGAAACTGAAAACATAAACCCCTAGTTATTCATCATTCTATATATTATTTTTATATTTTAACGCCCCTCTCCTATTTAGTAATGGTTATATTAATCCACAATGTGCCTCCACCTTCTCTGAACTAACTTGTGTAAGGTTGGGTCAGAAAAAAGTATGCTGCTTTCTTATGAAAAATACTGAACGGTGAAACGTATTCATTTTAGCAGCATGAAGTATATTAAAGAAACACTCCAAAGTCCATTTTCTGGAAATGTTCTCTACCTGTGTCATATGACGAAATATTAGCGAGATTTCAGTTAGGCTCGAACTAATGATCCAATGGTTTAAAACACCAATTAACTTTGACCGGTAGGTCATAATATACGAATGGCTTTCGTAAATTTTCATATAAACAAAAAAGGCTTAATTGAAATTGTTCAGTATAATTTCTTTTAATTTGACATGTTGTTAGAATATGACGAAAATATTGCGAGGGAAAAATTTGGGTGTCACCGATCTCTCTTTTGAGCTGAATCAAAATTATTTACTTACATGAGGTCATTTCAGCGGCGATGATTTATACATACATCTATAAAACTTGACTTTACTTCTGAACTATGCTTTTAATTTTTTTTGATCATCAAGATAATCTTAATTATCACAATTAACATAATTCTGCTCATCATCACTATCAATATAATTATAATCATCACTATCAAATATTTCTGCTTATAATTACCATCATAAACTTAATCATCAACATTATTATCATTTTCAATTCGTATTTAAAAAGGTCCGCTTGCTAATTATCATCACCACAATCAAACTACTTCTGCTCATCATTATTATCACCATCATCATCATCATCTTATCATCATCATCATCATTATCATCAATCTAATCAAATATTTCTACTAGTGATTACAAACATCAACTTAATCCTCAATATCACAATCACTTCTGCTTATCATCACATATTGTCAACATAATCATCATCGTTGATATCAACATACATCTGCTCATTATCACAATTATCAACATAATCATCATCATTGATAGCAACATACATCACCATCATCAATTTTATCATCCTCATTATAATCATTTTCAATCATTTTTAACATACATCTAATTCCTTATGATTACTATCATCAACTTAATTATCATCATCACAATCAAACTACTTCTGCTCATTATTATTATTATCATCATCATCATAATAATCATCATCATCAATCTTATAATAATTTCCACTCTCAAATACTTCTGCTTGTGATTACAATCATCAACTTAATTATCATTATAATCACAATCACATACTTCTGCTTATAATTAACGTCATCAACTTAATCATAATTATCACAATCAACATACTTCTGCTCATCATCACCACCATCAACATCTTCATCATTGTTATCTACATTCATCACCATCATCAATTTAATCATCATCATCACAATCAATATACTTATGCTCATCATTACCATCATCAACATAATGACCATCATTGATGTCAACTTTCTTCTGCTCATTATCAACATCATCAATATAATCATCATTATCACAATCATCATAATTCTGCTCATGAAAATTACAATCATAAATATGATTATCATCTTTGCAATCAGCATACTTCTGCCCATCAATACCAATTGTGAACTTATAAATTCCAGATTAAAATTTATACTATATTTCCTTCTTTATATGATATCATAAGCTAAAATAAATTTTTATATAATTTATTAAATGTAAACTTTATATGTTTTAATGCCCGAGTTTGATGTTAAAAAGGATCATATGCTTCATTTCATTAAGATAAAACTGTTGTTCATTATCGTAAAACATATATCCTCCTCTTTTGTAGAACAAATTGTATTGAGCATTATTGAAATTATTTATGATTTATATGATTTTTTCCATTTTGTTTTAGAATGTGGAGTATACCATACTACGCTCGGAATGTGTCACATAAAATATCTCAAGTGATGGACGGGATTGGTGTTAATGGAAAGATAAATATTTAAAGAAGAAAATTAATGATTCTTAATTTTTGAATTGAATACGTACCTCTTCGGTAGTCCAATAGAAGGTACAACAACACCAGGATTACAGTCTGACACATATATTCTTTAGTGTTAAAAAAGAAAACAATGCGATACAAGACTTGAGTGAATTTGAATATGGAAAAGTTAACATGTTGATCATACAAGATGAGGGTGTCTCACCAGGATATTGTTTCTCCCAAGTATAAATTGATGATGCTCTACTTCCACATTTATCTGAAATTAATGAGCATTCATATAGAGACAGAATGGGGAGAATATTCTTTTAAAAAATCAACGATGAATACTATTGGATAGAGTGCAGGGGTTAGACATGACCCGGCTTTTTCTGAACAAGATGTTTCTGGATATGATAATGTTCCTGCCTTTCCCTGTAAATCAAGTCCGGTTCAAGCACGGCACTGGTTTAATCAGCATAGAGTAGGACACTGGACTACAAATGATATGATGCAGTATTGTAAGAACAGGGGATGTTTTGTTGATGGAGTTGGAAAAACAAAAATTGGATATGAAGAACTTGAATGGATAATATGCACATAATTTGCAGACAGATTTTTAATGTTTAACCTTAATATAATACAATTAAGAAGTTATATGTTTTAATGAAAATGATATTGAATTTTTTTATAACTCAAATGTTTCCAGACAGCATTTCAAGTTTCATGTGTAAAAACGTTTTGTTACATAGTATTTCATACACAAGATCTTAGGCATAGAAGGAAGATACCCTCTGTTCTTGTCTTTCATATCGTTATCAAAACTTTACAACTGTGTTCTAAATGAATATTGTCCTCAATTCTTCCTCACATAAAAATAACTTTTTCCAGAAATAAAGCCGTTAATACTTGAAACTCTTTGATATGTAATCAAAAGTAATGGAAATGCATGGCTCGAAATTTTCATGCGACAACATTGATATATGTCATGGTGAATACATAAGCGGACTTGCCAAACATTTTTAAGTAAAATTAATGATTTATCACTTAGACTTACAATGCAAACATTAACATCCATGTTATATCACCAAAATAAGAATTTCACAAACATAGATAGAAAAGCTTCCTGTTTGTTAACACAACATTTATACAGCACACTTGGATCTGTTCTTAAATCTTTAAACAATAACCAACGTGACCATTTAACATACAAAAAGGCCCTTTCATTCGTGTCATTAGGACTCCAGTATAGCATCTGGTAAACTAAAACTAGCATCAATGTTATATTGTGCCGGAGATATTGAGAGGACTGAACTCATCATGAAAAATATCGAGGAGTGTTATGATCTTAGTGTTGTTGAACCAGTGTGTAGGTGTAACGATTTCAAACACGATGCAGGAAGAGAAAGAATCAAAAGCAAATGTTATGAATCTAACGACGAATGTACACTGTTTAAACGTAAAACTGCAGTATGTGCCCGTTTTATTCGATGTGAAATACATTGTTGTCCATTAGAACTTCAACATGAAATGTTTAGATCAACACGGGAAGATTTAAAATGAAAATGATAAATGGGTGGACATGGCTGTTGTAGATTCTCTCAATTACCTCTATTTCTTGCTGTACAAATACATACTCCCGTCTAGGAAAACAAGATGATAAACAGAGAGCTCTCTCTGGCATTGCCAGAACCATTGATAATGAACCAAATCTAGAAGGGAAACATCGTTTAACCGTCTCGGACAGTGTATGGAACAAGAATTCTACACGGACGTTGCTTTGAAATGTTTCTGGTGTCCTTAAAGCTACGAAGTAGTCTTATATATTTAGACTGTTAGCGTCTCTTTATAATTAGAAATATAAGTTATATGTTTAATACAGTAAGGGCATGCACAGCTTAACTGACAACAGCCTAGGTTTAATTATATATTTAATAATATTCATAACTTTAGCCACTGCAAAAAGAATGATTTGATTGACACAAAAATACTTACAGAAAGAAAGAAAGAAAGAAAGAAAGAAAGAAGCCTGTTGGATGGACAAGGCTATACTCATTGTGATATATTTCCTTTATCTTCTTTTCTGCAAAACAAGATATCGTATACAATAAAAAAAGAACATTTGTGTACAGTGTATGTTATGCATGGTCACTTTGATTGAGTCACAATCTTTGCCCAGTTAACATCTATGATGAATCACTTATGCGTTATGCTATTGCTCTGCATATTGTCATTTCTATTAGCGTTTAATCATGGCATTACTTTTAAAAGGTGTGGTATGTTTAGCAAATAAACTGCCGATATATGGATATACTGTCACAAGTTTTCATTTTAATATGTCAAGTATGTCATCAGTGTATGGTAACATCTTTATATGTAAAAATAACACCATACAACATGCGTGTCTATCAGATGGCCTTAAAATGCTATATTGCTGCATGCATTTTTTTAAATAAATAAATAATCTAGATTAAAATGCACATTTAATCAAGAAACTTATAGTCATTATAAAAGAAAGCAAAATTTTACACAGCGTAGATGGTGCTCTACCCAACGAATGATTCTGAAAAATCAAAATGAAATAAGTGTACTTTATGGAAAGCCATAAACTGGGAAACATGGTGAAATTTAAATCATAAATGATAATTGCCAGTGTATTGTCAGTTTGTTACCATATTTGTATCAGATTAACTTCAGTTTTTAGTATGAAATCATATAAAAATAATAATATGTCTGCCATTTTATGTTGTCTGTGTTTTACCAATAGCTCATTCCAATGTTTCAAGTATAGACATTGTTAGTGTTAAGCCAGTTTGTTGACAGTATTTTAAAATTTTAATATATTGTACGCATGCATCATTTTTTTTAAGTCATTTTCCATTTGATATCTTGTGTAATGTAAGGGACACGAAGTGTTTTATGCATAATGTATGCACATATTCCAGAGTTATCTGTATTGCATGTGTTGCATTTTTAAATATTATTAAAGTGTTTATCGAACTTTTGAAAAGCGCTATCAAGGAGGAAATTGCATACAACTATTGATAGAGACTTTTAGTGGAATACAATAATAACTGCCGATGTTTTCAAGTCCTAAATAGACAGATAAAGCAGGATATCAAATCATCAAGACTGTAAGAATAAAAGTGAGTTTTTGTACGGATAACATCAAAATTTTAATATAACGTTAAATGTGAGTGTTAGTGCCCACTCATCAGCAAATTGTTTATATATCAGGTATATTATTAATTGGTTCCGGTTCAAGTTGCCCGTTTTTATCTCAATGCTGTGTTTTATATTTTTCTGGTTCCCTAATACATTTAACCTTTAACCTGCTGAATTTACATAATCGATTTGCACTGCTTTGATTTTAGAACGGTCCATTTGAAAAGTCAGGGATGAATAAGAATACAATTTGGAATTTCAAAAGATCAACAAAAGATTTCAAGGACAGAGAGGACAATTTTTACAAAGATATTAAGAAAAGTATCATTATTCTTAATCCATTGAAATTTCTAAGTATTTTTCTAGGATGAGTAGAAAGTATGATGAGGATGCGGTTAAGTCTTTAAGTAGTTTCACACTGTGTAGGCTCAGTTTCATATATTTGTTGGCTAGTATTTTGCTTATTGTTGCAGCTTCGAAAAGAAGAAAGAAGAAAGACTTTGAAAGTTTTTGTTGAGGTAAGCTTATTCTTTTGAACAAAAGTTTGAAGTTAAGAATTATTGTGCATACGGTTTACCATGTAATTAATGATTCCTCGAGATTTTTCTTTCAGCAAGGAATACATGCAATAAACACCTTTTTCAGAATTTCTTTGTTTGCATTTAAAAGTTCTGGTTAGGTAAATAATCCACGGCAGTAAATTTAAATTTAAGACTTATATATAATAATAAAGAATTCGAATTTGCATTCGTTTCAAAATCTGTTTTATGATTTAACTTGCTGTTAGTGTCATATTTAATTGGCCACAATTACATTTCATCTATATCTTTAATCATCAAGTAATATTGATTGATGTAATTGAATCAGTCTTCTCATTTTCATTTTCATTTGTTGTTTACATGCTTATTTGGGATACAAGTGTACATGCATTGCTAGCTTACATATGAACATGCCTGTCTAGGATAAATTGTAAAGCGTTAATTCATGTGTTTATGCATTATATCGACACATGCGTTTATGCATAACTAAGATTCATGTGTTGATACATTACTAGAATACATGTGTACATGCTTAACTACATGATAAATCATTCATAATTTTGTGTCATAGTAAAATTGAACTGTTCGTAAATGCATAACATATAATAATGTGACTTTACTTTTATTCTAACAGCATGTTAAAAAATATCATATATGTTCAGATTATAATTTTCTGTTTAGGTGACTTATATGTCCACTGGACCGCTCATCATTGTATATGTTTGTATATGTATATACATGTAATTGTAACACATGTCACTTTATAAAGAAATTACTTACTTTAATACGGGAAGTTTGAAATACAGAGAGTCCGTATTATGTATCATGATTAATATACGGTGATTCGTACACTCTTAATATAAAACTCTTAATATACGGGAACTTTGCAGTGCGAAGTCCGTAAGTTACTACAGTACGGGACTTAATTTATAACAAGTCCGTTTATCACAAAAAAGCGAGTAAATACGGATTCTGTATAAATAAAAAGAAAATAAAAATTAACTTCTAAATTGCCTTTTCATTTTAAAGGAAGGAAAGAATCTGATCTATCATTTTCAGACAATTTTTCAGAATAACATAAAATAGTAAAGCTTTTAATCAGTGGAATACTGTATTTATTAACATTTCGAATACAAACTGATGATATGGTCAGTGAACAGAACATGTTAAAGACCGATAGATTTTTGACAGCTTCCGAACAATGTACAGGCAAAAAAGACAATATATTCAATAATCTGTTAATTTGTATAAAATTATACAACGAAACACGGTATGCTATCTAAAAGACGGTTAGTTTTCTTTTAATCCATTTTTGCCTTTTCATTCTGTTTAACACCCGCAGACTTGTATTTACACCATTTTAGCATTATTTCATGTATAAAGTATATACCCTTTGAATTAATCTCTCCAAAATTACCTCTACTATATATTTGGTTATGCAGCGAATAATGAAAAATTGATATGGACGATTTGTAAGTTATGATTTGTATTCTGCATAATATGGTGAATCCTGTAAAGTTAAGTTCATTATTGTAATCGTTACCATTATGATATTCTTAAATGATAAACAGTAAGAAAATTTACTTTATTCTACATGTATTTATGAAGCGTATATTCTAATTTGTCAATTGCGTGCGTTGTTATTTCAGATATACTTTATCACACGTACTTTATGCTAAAAATGAAATGTATCGCTCATTTTGTAAACATAGATTTGTCTACGTGTTAATTTATGATTCGTTAAATTTTCTAAAACATGCATTTTGTATATTGTTCTTTAAGCATATTTCTCAATATAATGCAGTTACTGTACTAAAGTAATAAGAAATTTCACTGCAATGATGACAGTAAGAAATGTTTTTTGATTGGGTAAATATAACTCAATGATTTAGTAAAAACTGGGTTGATAAACTTGTTCGGAAAAACCTTAAACTCCTGACTAAACACCCACTAAATTGTATTTAAAGTACTGTGAGAAAGGGAATTTTAAAGAAAATTTTGAGTTTCATCTTTTCAAACGGCACTTGTTATATTTACCTTGTAACAAGGAAAGTTTCAATGTTTACTTCTTTAAAACACTTAATTTTTTGATTTTTAGTTTAATTTCCAGTGTCAATATGTTTTCTAAGTATTTCTGTGTATCTATTGTAATATGTCGCGGTAAATTTATAAATATTTGAAGAGACACTTCAACGTAAATAAAATAAGAAAGATATCACATCATGTCCATACCATTGTTAAATACAAATTACACTCTAAATAAAAGTGTTTTTTTTTGTTGTTGTTGTTTTTGTAGGGGTGGCAGGTTGCTCTGAGGATATGACATCTTAAAACATAAATTGGCTTTTTCCCTAAAATAAAAATAGCAGCCACATGTTGAATGCCTCGTCAACTATAATGCAGAGAGAAAGATATGATCTTCTAAACAGAACGGCTTGAATACAAACACTTTCCTTGATCATGAGTGGCCCCTTTTCTTAACTAAGTACGCTACAGTTGACAATTCTGCAATCATAGTAGGCGATCTGAACCTTCATCTAGATATACCAGACAACAACGATACGAGAAAATTTACAAGTAACCTTGATGCATGTTGTATGCATCAGCATGTACAAGAACCAACCCATATTGCAGGTCATACATTGGACGTAGTGATATCAAGGGAAACAGACAACATTGTATCAAACATAGAGGTCGTAGATCCTGGACTCTTTGATTCTAGTGGAAATATCTTACGTGACCATTTTGCTGTTACATTTGATGTCAAAGCCTCAAAACCTGCACCGGTACGGAAATTGGTTTCTTACAGAAAACTTCGCGCAATTGACATTGATTCTTTTCGAGATGACATACGGAAAATGGAATTCTTCAACAAAGAGTGTATCCCTTCTGACATAGATGGTTTTATGATGGAGTATTCAGACAGTCTAACCTCTATTTTGGATAAACATGCTCCGATCATTAACAAGACTATTACATTGGGACCTGCTTGTCCGTGGTATACAGAGCAACTCCACGAAGCCAAACATGAAAAACGTAAACTGGAACGGAAATGGCGTGAAACTAAACTTACAATAGACCATCAGATCTACAAAACACACTGTTCTAGTGTGAACAAGATGTTAAAACAAGCTCGTGTAGAATACTAAACAAGTAAAATAGAGTCTTGTGGCAATGATCATAAAAGTCTATCTAAGATTACCAAAGGTCTACTTGGAGATACAAATGAAGTGATTCTACCATTTGATTCATTTTCAGAGCGCCTTGCCCAGAAATTCAGTGACTTCTTTATCGGAAAGATTGAAACAATAAGGAATAACATACGTTCTCAAACACAATCGGTACCGGATAATGTAGATATGGAATCTGAATATACGGGTGTCAAATATACTGTGTTTGCTCCAACCACAGAGCAAGAAGTGAAAGCATTGATTAAAAAATCAGCCACCAAATCCTGTGAGTTAGATCCCATTCCAACATGGCTGTTAAAATAATGCCTAGATGAACTAACACCAGTGATAACCAGTTTTATAAACGTGTCCTTGGATGCTGCTTATGTACCAAAAATGTTCAAACACTCACGAATAAGACCACTTCTAAAGAAACCAAATTTAGATCCTAACGAACTGAAAAACTATAGGCCTGTGTCTAACTTGCCATTCCTGTCTAAAATCTTGGAAAAGGTCGTTGACGTACGCCTTGAGAGCCATCTGAAGACAAATAATCTACACGAGGTCAACCAATCTGCTTATCGCAAGTTCCATTCGCCCGAGACTGCATTGTTAAAAGTTCAAAATGACATTCTATGGTCTTTGGATAATAACAATGTGACTATCCTTGTGATGCTTGATTTGTCTGCTGCTTTTGATACAATTGATCACGAAACGCTCCTTCGCCGCCTTGAACGACACTTTGGAATTACAGGCAAGCCATTCGCATGGATGACGTCATACCTGACCGACCGATACCAGACTGTATGCATAAACAACAAACTATCACAGCCAGTCCACATGGAGTACAGTGTACCTCAAGGGTCTGTCCTGGGACCCAAGAGCTATGTGATGTATACGAAACCTGTCGGAGAAATCTGCCGTAAACATGATCTAAACAACCATTTCTTCGCAGATGACTCACAACTCTATCTATCCTTCAAACCAGTGACTAATATTTCAATTCAAGAGAATATAAACCGTATTGAAAGATGTCTTGAAGATATTGTAAGTTGGATGAATGCCAGCATGCTGAAGCTAAACGGCAATAAAACAGAGTTGATCATCTTCTCATCTGAACATAACGCACAACCTGTTTCAGATGTTACAGTAACAGTCGACGGTTCGAAAATAAGCCAATCATCTAGTGTGCGCAATCTTGGTGCATTTCTTGACTCGAACATGAGGATGGAACAACATGTAAATAATGTCTGTATGAACTGTTATGCACAATTAAGACAAATCGGTCACATCAGACCCTATCTTACTGTTAATGCAACCAAATCTCTAGTAAATTCACTTGTTACTTCTAGGTTAGACTACTGTAATGCACTGTTATATGGAGTCTCTAAGCAGTCAATGACCAAGTTACAACATGTTCAAAATACAGCAGCTAGAATTGTGACCAAAACACTCAAATATGACCACATAACACCTATCTTACGTGAACTTCACTGGCTTTCGGTAGAGTATCGGGTCGAATATAAAATTTTGACTTATACATATTAATCCCTTATCGATCAATCACCAGCCTATATAAAAGACATGATAGACGTGTACATCCCAGTCAGAAATCTGAGGTCCAGAATAACTCAATGACATTAGTTGTGCCTAAATCTCGGACAGTACGATATGGTGACAGATGCTTCCAGACAGCCGCAGCGAAATTATGGAACGCGTTACCACCTGACATTAGAGACTGTAATACCTTGCCATGTTTTAAGAGAGCTCTCAAAACACATTATTTCATAAAGTTCTATGGACGTTTGTTCATAAATCATGTACTACTTTTGCTATATTATCAGTGTTAATTTTAATTGTGCCTTGATTTTAAACTAAATGTGTCTGTATTTCTTAACATCCTTTACTGGTTTTAGATTATCATTTTTGTTTAATAGGTTTACTTAATTTATGTTGTACATTATGTCATATATATATATATGATTATGTTTTATCGGATTCATGTAAAGCACTCTTGAACATTTATTATTTATGAAAAGAGTGCTATAGAAATGTGGTATATAATAATAATAATATAATATGATAACATATAATGTCATAATTGCCTCGAAATCATTTACAGTAATTAAAAATATTATAAGGACAATCTAGGTAAAATACCAAGAAAAAAGGTCAAAAAGGCAAAATAGCCCATACTGCATTTGTCGCACAGTAGAAATATGGTGATTTTGTATTTTGTCAATATTTTGCGTTGTTATTTGAGATATAATCAGTCAAATCGTTGTTACAGTTTATGCTTATAAATGAAAACAGGCTTTTGTATTTCCATATTACTCATAGTGTTGTTAACAGATTTTTTGTGGCCTACGTCTCAATTTATGTTCTCGTAAATTTAATGTCCTTATCAATGTATTATGTATCTTGACCTTTAAAGCATATAATTTCCTTCAGATACAATCACTAAATAATTAAAGTTTTCACCACAATGATGACTCTTATCTGTAACTGTTTTTTTCTTTTGCGCGGTGTGCGCATAGCCGTTAAACGGCTGACCATGGGTATATTTACCACGCCTTAATGAAAATAATTATGCTTCAAAAAGAAAAGTTGTTTGGTGAATATGCTTTATATTATCACACAAAGACGTATTAAAACATGAAATTGTTCAGCTGTCCTACTCTCTTTTGATAAAATATTACAAGTCTCTCACTTTTCTGTTGCATATCTCTTAACCACGCCTTAATGAAAATAAGCATGCTTCAAACAGAAAAGTCGTTTGGTGAATATGCTTTATATTATCACACATTATGTGATATCACGTAGCATATAGAACCTGGTGAAAAAACATAGAGATAAAATATACGGATGCCATAACATATTAAATTATACGAAAACAGTAGTAATGCAGATTCATTTTGATATTCTTAAATTTTGTCTACAGTGTGTCACAGATAATTTTATTTTTTTTGTTTACTATATATATTTAGATGAGTATGTTTATTCTAAGTGTTTTAAGTTCTTACACATTCTTCGAATATAAATACAATCTTTGTTAAGATTTGTAAAATTTTTACTACAACGAAGGTTTGAAAAGATAAACAGTAATGATCGAAGGGAAAAAGTTTATCTTAGAGGAAAGAAAAATAACAAGATTTTGCTCGATTTCAAATTTCTTCTTTATGAAACCTGCTCTGAACAATATACTCTTATGCAGGTCAGCATGATTAACTCAGTCCACGCGAATATAAAATACAATGATAATTTTTCATTCGTTTCGTTTACTATGGTATATTTTATGATAACAATGTTAATACACGACATTGGACTCTCATATATCTATAAACGGCTGTTATCAGATTTGGTTTATCTCTCAAACGTACATCAGCTTCATTATCTTTCATTATGTTATCAACGGACATATTTTGAATGTACCAAAATATAATACATTCAGCTGCTTCAGGTCACGTACATGCATAAACTTGCAAAATATTATGCTGTGAAGCAGTAATTTATTTACTTCTTTAGAAAGGGAACAAGAGTTTTATAAGGTTTGAATAGTGGGTTTGGAGCATGTGAGATGACTGTTACCTGGGGGAAGTAGGGCTGAATGTGAAATTACTTATTACAAAATACTAAATTATTTCAAATGAACTATACGCCAAAAAGCAACAGAAGAAAAAGATCTCACAATTTTAGTAATTTTTAGTAACTTTTAAAATGCTTACAAAAAGATTTCGAAAGCCTAGAATTGCTAAAAAATGCTTTTATCTTTATTTGTCAAAATCTTTTTATTTTTGTTGTCCTGTTAAGTTTCTAAAAAGTTACTTATTGGCCATATACCTGAACCATCTTTTGGTTCTGTTGCTTTTTGGCATTAGTAGACGTATAATGGTTAAGTTTTTGTATGTACCATTTTGCTACTTTCGTAACAAAAAGATTCACTTTAAGCTCTACTTTCTTTAGGTGATAACCATTAAAAGTCTCTGAAACAATTATTTAAACACTATGAAAATAGCTAATGTTTTCCCTTTCCAAAGAAGGAAAAATGGATTATTTCTTAGATATAAAAGGCATTTAAGAAATGAAAAAGGCATTTATCAGGCATAATGAGCAATTGAGATATTTATGAGGTGTTTGCAAATACTAAAGACTTTAAGATAAAACTAAAAATTAATGTTATTGTACTTGAATTCTCAGTTTAAACAAAATATAATTTTTTATTGCATTTATCTTTGAGACATCAGACTACTGTTTAAAAAGGAATGATGTTAAAGTCAGCTTTGCGCTAATGTCTATGTACTTAAATGTACATGTATATTGCCTCTTAGGTCTTTTAGGCTAGATGATAATAATAAACATGTAAATTTGGGTAATTAAAAGTTGTTTTTATCTGCTGAAGTGCCTGCTTTTGTCTGAAAGCGTTGCATTGAACGCATTTGTTATATTTATGTATTATTAATTTTCCGGCATAATAGATATCAAATCTCAGGCCTTTTGCACCTTCACTATCAGTAAGCAATTCGATTTCTTCATTTGATGTCCAAAAACTATCTTGAAATACTATTAAACAGAAAACCGAGATAAAGAACAATATTGGATAATGTATTATACTATTTTATAGAAATAACTCTTTGAAAATTGACACTAAGCTGTTTTATTTTCAATAACAGACGTTTATGTCCATGAGATTAACCTGCCGTGTGTATATTATTGTTTTGTTTGATAGCAGTCAAAGTTTTCATTTCGTTGAACTTGTATCAGAAGTACATTTTAAATCGTCCTCTTCTATTTGTGCACTTCATAAAATGGCCTGATGTCAATGTACAGTCACTGAAACGGCCAAAATGGCTAACACATGAACTATATGGACAATAATATGAAAATAAATTTACCAGCCTAGGCTGTAGATATTTAGCACGTTACATTAGCCAGTATTTTTGAAACACAATGACTTCGGTGCTAGTTATTCATGTTCTCGAAACTTCACAGGCCTATTATTTATGTCCTCTTAAAAAGTTATATACTTAACATTTCCAGCCCGATGCATAAGTTAGTCAACCAGTAATCAAAAATATAAATTAAATTAAAGTCTTTAAAAACAAATCTTTTTCCCGGAAACTACAACAGCTAGAACTTAGAAATTTGGCATATAACATCACCTTGTGGTCCTCTAATACAAGTAATATATCTAACCCCTTGAATAAAAAATAACCCCGTACTAGAGGTCATTCAGTTTACATAGGATAATACCTTAAAGACTTCAATGTCCAGACCTTAGATAATTGGCATGTGATATTGTCAAGTAAACCTGTACAAAATATATTTATATAATGATTTTTGAGTCAAAATTGCCCTCGGGGTCACTAAGTTTACAAGAATAGTATGGTAAAAATGGTCCCATAGAGTTTCCCCAGAAACTGTAATGTCTAAAGCCCGCATATTTGGAATGTAGCATCATAGTGTGGTCTTCTTCAAAAGTTATTGTCAAAATTGACCCTACCCCACGGGTTATCCATTTTATATAGACTTTTATAAGAATGTTTATTAAAATCTCTTGCAAAATAAAAATGATTGAACAAATTTTTCGTTTGAAAAAAATAAACAATAAGAGGTTTTTTTGCATGTAGGATAACGTTGTGATCCTCTAAAAAACTTATATATGTCATGTCCCTGGGATCAAAATTGACCCTAACTTGTGGGTCAACGAGCTTCAGTAAACTATTTTAGAAAAGGACATTTATCTCTTCTTCTGTGAAACTGCAATTCCTACAGTTTAGATATTTGTCATGAATCATTGACAGTAGCAAACATATACAAATATATTAAAACACGTATGGCGACAGATTTAAGGACGAGAATACGAAAACATCGAAAAATTAAGATTTTAGCGGAATGCATCTAAGCGTACTTGTATGAATTTCTGTGCTTTGTTTAAATCTGCAAAGTTTTAAAGTTTGAAAAGGTAAAAAGGAGGGGTATAAATGTTGCATACAGGCATGTATCAGATGTAGGTTGTCCGTACCTTTGTATGTGTCTCACAGATAAGTAATTTGAATAAAATGGAATCGTTTCAAAATTGAAAGAAATGTAGCAGATAACACCTCTTGCACAAGACCGTTATATTGTTGATTTGGTCCGGCGATATTGTTTCCGGGAAAGTAAGCTTACATCATTAAGAAACAGTTTTCAGAAAGCAAGAATATACGGAGCAATAACACAATAAGGAATGATGCTTGTATGAATGATAGACATCCTGACAAATTAGAGACGAAATAACCTAGAAAAATGTCGTCATAAGTGAAACATTGTTCATATACATGATATTTTTAAATATTTTCCCGGCATCTCATAACATTTACTTGTAAAACCGCAGAACGATTAATTTGAACTTTTTTCTAGCTTTTTTGGTCACATCATAAATAAAGAGTCATCCAAATATGATCACGGACAAATTGGTCAAAGTATATTTCCAATAAAGTGTACATGTAGTTAAGTTATTTATAATAAAAGCCTTAAAGATTTAACTTCCATTGTCAAGATGATAAGAAACAATCTTAAGTTTAACTAATCTGGTTTCTTTAATCAAAGTTCGAAATAAAATACGTGTATAAATAAGAAATAAAAAAAAAATACATGTCTATATGCCACAGAGATAGTTTTGAAGTCTCTTTATATGATAGCGTCCCGCAATTTAAATTTAATCCTCTGAAAATAGCCACCATAGAGCGATTATTACTTTCAAATTGCCTTTGTAAGATTCAGTTACCAAATAAGGTTTAATGTCACCTAAAACAAGGCCTTATATTTAGTACTTTAAGATTAACTATTTAGTATCATTCAACCTGTCAAATTAAGCTTTCGTTTTGTATTGTACAATTTCAATGTAAGGCAAATATATACCTTTTATTTCCCTTTTTTATTTCATTTTATAAGTCTTTATAAATAGTTATATCACTTATAATATTTACACTTAATAACATATTGTTTAAAGTGTCACTTCCGTATTTTACAGGGATTTATGTCAAAGTATTAATTGATGTTTATTTATCGTAAAAACGTATTTTCTAATTATTTTATTAAAAAAATACAAACAATTTCATGAATTAAATGATTTTCTGTTTTATTTTAGAATGTCGAGAATACCAGATTTCGCTCACAATTTATCACTTAAATTATCTCAAGTGATGGATGGGATTGGTGTTAGCGAGAAGATAGTGATGAAAAGAAGAAGATCACGGCTACTGCATGAATCACTATTGACGTTATCTCAACAGCTACGCGGTAATGATGTGAATGTATTCTACTTCGGTAGTCAAATAGAAGGTACAACAACTCCAGGATTACGGTCTGACGTAGATCATCTTATATCTATCAACAAATTTAATGTGATACAAGACTGGTGTGAATGGGAATATGGTAAGCGTAATTTGTTAATGATTCAAGATGAGAATGTCTTACCAGGATATTGTTTTTTACAAAAGTTAAGAGATGATGCTCCACTACCGCTCGTAGTTGAAACTGATGACAATACATACAGGGACAGAATGGGGAGAATATTGTTAAAAAATACAAAGTTTAATGTTTTACCTAATTTAGTACGAAATGGCCCTGCTCATTCTTTTCAAGATGTTCCTGGAGTCGAGGATAATGATATCGTTCCTGCCTTTCCATGTCAATTAAGACCAGTTCCAGTAGGGCATTGGTTAAATCAACATAGAGAAGAGCATTGGCCTACAAGTGATATGATACAGTACTGTAGTAACACGCGATGTTTTGTTGTAGGCGTTGGAAAAACAGGAAGTGTAAATGAAATACTTGAATGGAGAATATCCACATCATTTGCAGAGAGATGCTTAATGTTTAATCTTAACATAACACAAATTAGATGTTATGTTTTGATGAAAATGATACTGAAAACATTTATAACTCAAAGATTTCCCGACAGCATTTCAAGTTTCATGTGTAAAACCGTTTTGATACATTGTATTTCATATACAAGATCTGACGCATTGAAGGAAAATACCCTCTATACTTGTCTATCTTTTTGTTTATCAACACTTTACAGTTGTGTTCAAAATGAATATTGTCCTCATTTCTTCATAACACAAAACAACTTGATGAGCGGCCGTTTTTCTTCGGAAGCGAAGCCGTTTATACTTGAGACTCTTCGTTATGTAATCGAAAGTAATGGAAGGGCATTTTTCGAAATTGAATGCGACTGCCTTGGCTTATTTCTTCAGTCAAGTTTAAACGGCATTGAACTAATAGATGCACATTTTATACCAACTTTAATTGCTGGGAAATTAACAATTGAACTAGCCCTTAATATAAATGAAAATTTCAAAGATATCTTAGGTGAAATGAATAATTTATCACTTAGACCTACGATACAAAAACTTTTAACATTTATGTCACATCACCAAAATGCAAATTTTACAAACATAGATAGAAAAGCTTACCGTTTGATAACACGATATTTATGTAGTACACTTGGATCTATTCTAGCGTCTTTAAACATTAACCAACTAGATCATTTTACATACAAGAAGGCACTTGAATTCATGGCATTAGGATTTAACTCCGATGTAGCATCTGGTAAACTGAAACTAGCATCTTTCTTCTATTGTACCGGAGATATTGAGAGGACTGAACTCATCCTGAGAATTATCGAGCAGTGTTATGATATAAGTGTTGTTGAACCAGTGTGTAAGTGTTACGATTACAAACATGCCCCAGGAAAAGAAAGATTTAACGGATTATGTTATGAATCAAATGAAGATTGCACACTGCTTAATCATATAACAGCATCGTGTGTCTGTTTTATACGATGTGAAATAAACTGTTGTCCATTAGAACTTCAACATGAAATGTTTAGATCAACACAGGAAGACTTTGCTTACAGAAGTGAAAGAGATAAATGGATGGATATGGCCGTTGTAGATTCTCTCCCTTACCTCTATTTCTTGCAGTACAAGACATATTTTCGTCTAGGAAGACAAGATGATAAACAGAGGGCTCTATCTAACATTGCTAGAACCATTGATAATGAACCAAATCTCGGCCATAAGGAAACAGCACTCAATCTTCTAGGGCAGTGTATGGAACAAGAGAATAGTCTAGGCAATGCTTTCAAATGTTATGCGCGTTCCCTTGAGATAAGAGGACGAAATAATTCGGCAAAACTCCATATTTGTAAGCTGTTAAACAAATTGATCAATAACTAGTATTCACGTGATTTACAAGAACTGTATAATTGTATCATCATCAATCGAAAACGTCTCGAAGGAAAAAATACACCAGTGTTACGTTGTTCAATGGCCAGATTCATTAATGCAAACCAAGTTTCGAACATATAAGTAATGGAGCCCTTTAAATTATTAAACAATTTTTCGTTTAAACAATGATAAAAATGTTTTGCTATCCCTGCAGATACGAGGGCGGAATATTTTGGCAAATAGTCATATTTGTGATCTTATCATTACAGTTATTGATTTTAAGTTAATAATATATGATTTGATGAGGAAATTATTTAAAGAGTTCTAAATAAACGTATTTCTATGGAATAAATCATATATATAAAAGACACTACTCTCAACGTTTCTTTGTTTGAAGTTTTTTTCTGATGTTTATCTTCTATTTTAATTTCAAATTCTCATTACGTATTTATTAATCATGAATTTTAAAAAAATCATGATTTTTTAAGATTTTTTTTGGAAACATTGCAATGTGTTTGCAGTATACATGTTTATTCATTTTTACATCGGATAATTGAGCATAATGAGTGACTAACAAATACCATATATAAACGTATTGTGCATAAACATATTGAGCATAATGTGCGCATGTGACTATACAATACCATTGAAAAACGTATGGTGCATAAATGTACTGAGCATAATTAGTGACATAAATATATTATATATGAACGATTGAAGAATAAATGATTTGAGCAAAATGTGTTACTACACGATACTTTATGATAACGCATTGAGCATAAACGTATTGTGACTACACAATACCATACATAAAAGCATTAAATACATTGATGTCCTTGTTTTCTGCATAAAGGTATTGAACATAATGTGTGACTATACAATACTTAATTAATATTAATTACTTAATATAAACGTATTGATCTATAAGATATAAAGCATAATGAGTGACTACACAATACCATTTATAAACGTACTGAGCAAAAACATATTGAGCATGATGTGTGACTACACAAAACCATTTATAATACTGCCACTTGTAACGTCGCTTTTCATTGGATAATCATGGTGTTTATATAGTTTTATATACACGGCTGTTGTCGATTCATGAAGAAATCTTAGTTTTTTCTCTAAAAAATGATGTTTGCTGTATTATGAATTCGTTATAAAGATTGTTGATAGGTTATATGGCCGTATATAACCGGCTGTTTGCAATATAACCCTCGCCCATCGGCTCGGGTTATATTTACAAACAGCCGTTTATATAGGGCCATATAACCTGTCAACAATCTTTATAACTAATAATATAAACGTATTGTGACTACACAATACCATACATAAACGCATTAAATATCTTGATATTCTTATTGTGTGTTTATTAATTATGTTTACTGTATGAATATTACGGTATTATATCACTATTTTTTTCATATGATATAAAATGTGTTGGATTTTTTTGCAATAAAATTAAAACAAACAGTGTCATTCTTTTTGTTAAACTAATGATATAAATAGGAGTTTATACTTAAATCCTTTGTAACAATATCATTTAATTTGATCCCATCATTTATTTAAAAACAAAAGTTTATGTGACGATACCATTAAATTTGATCCAACTATTTCTTTGAAAGAATCTGCTTGAAAAACAGTTTAAAAATACATGATTTTTGTTAATGTGTAAAGAATAAAGTTATCTCAAAAGTATTTAAGGAGTTTGCTATTATTTACTTGCAAGTATTGATCGATGTAAAAAAACGCATACAATTGCTTAATTTTTTACTGTTCAATAAAGTATAACCTTAATTTTTAAACCAAGTCATTTGTAATATCTATGAGTCTATGCGTCCGAGAGAATTAAAAGCATTAAAACATCACAAGATTGGAAAATGTCAATAAATATGAATCATCTAATGAATTTCCCACTCCCGTCCCCAGAAATAACCTTTTTTTCCAGTTCCAGTTCCATGGCGACTTTAAATGTTAATAATTTTATTTTTATTACAAATTAGTTTTAGTTATCGGAATTATTATTTGTCTACCGATATCTTAATGCCGACGTAATTCATAACTCGTATTATTGTACATTTTTGCTTATACAGATATTTCGTGTGTGTACTTAGGCTTATTATTATACATATCTCAGTATAACTATATTTAAAAACACATGTAGTATAGCGGAAAGGTAATGTAATTTAAGTACATAAAGAATTAACTAAAACGTTGTCTCCCTTTAAATCATTCGTTTTGTAACATCAAGTCCAATGTGATATGTTTTGTGTTCTTAACTTTAGCAGAAATTCTTACTTTCGGTTTCATGTTTTTATTGCATGTTTTTTCATCCTGTCAGACTGTGTAGTAAACAAAATAAAATAGAGCAAAAATGGACTTAACACTTGTTATCTATAACAGATAATCCAAACATAACCTTTATATAATAATACAATAAAAATAATCATGCTAAAGGTATATTTTGCACAATATTGCTAAATTGTTTATAACGTATGCTATGATACTATACTTTAGTGTTTTATACCGCCTTTAAACACATAGACACGTATAAAGAAAGAACATAATGGCTAATTTCTTCCGCATTAGTGGGAGAAAAGTGTAATGTTCAACCATATTAAAAACACAAATCAGATACATAGTTTTGATAATTTAATTTTAATTATATGGTTTTGTTCATATTTATTTATTATACCACTATTGTGTAAAACAGTTTGTTACATTTAAAAATGAATACAAGAGTAAATTTAAGGAAGAAAAAGATCATTTGATTATCAATACTCTACAATTGTATATTAAAGAATCATGTCATCATTTTAATAAAACTAAATCATTAACTACACAAAGCCAGGACGGAATCAATCTTGACAAATATTAACAAATGTCATGATTATAGTGCATAGTATGATTATTGTTTGATAGAAGCCACCTACTGAGCACAATAGGTAAAAGGATCGGATTAATCTTCAATGGGTCGCTGGCTAGATCCTCCGTGACAATTGATCTCGGACATTTAGTCTAGTTGTCACTTGTCTCTCACTGTTGATTCGGGACTTTTGAGGAAATTGGTAATTATAAGTTTGTTATCAAACCGAGTTGGGTAGGTAAGGTGGACCGACCGTCGAGTTATGACCAATATCGGTAAATACACAGAGAAACAAACAGTCAAAGCAATCAAACAATTGTTTGATAAAACTTTAATTATTAACTGCTTAGATTGACACAGGACAATTTTCTTACAGAACCGAGGATGTTGTTGTTGTAACTGGCTGTACTGAATTCTCCTCATTGCCTTTTTGTTCAAGACATACCACCGAGGAAGTCAAGACTATAATGAGAGTTTTTTTATATCTTCTTTAAACAACTGAACATAATGTTTAACACTACAATGGACATTTTGGACAGTATATGAAACTTAATTGTATAATTAACAATTGCCAATCTATGACTTGTTTGTTCCATTCCTGAATATGCACAGTAGAAAACGAGAAAAACAAACAACAAACATTTTTTTTTACTTGTAAATTGTATAGATTTCACAATACGTATAATAATGTAGCAAAGGACCTACTGCAAACACTTTGAAAAAAAAACCATAAAGATAAAAATTCTATAATAAACATTTTAATAGATAATAGGGATATCTCAAAAGTTGTAGTGCATATTTATTTTTATATTCTTAAATTTTGTCTTCAGTGTGTCACAGATAATTTTGATTAATTGTTTAATTGTTGTTGATAATGTTGCTTTAATTGCTATACACTGTCACACATTCTTCGAATGAATATACAATATTTGTTATGACTCGAATTGATAAACAGTTATGAAGGGAAATATTTTATCTCAGGGACAAAAAAAGATAAATTTTTGCTCGATGTCCAATTTCTTCATAATGAAACCTGCTTTGAAAATTACAATCCTCTTCACGTTAATATTATTTATTTAAGCTTTCACTCAGTCCCTTAACTTCTTTTTTGCATTGATGAAAGGCGAGGATAAATGATTATTATTTACGTTTGTTTTGAACAACAATGTTTAAACACGACATTGAACTCTCATATATCTATAAATGGCTGCTATCAGATTTTGATTATCTCTCAAACTTACATCTGTTTCATTATGTTATCAACAGACAAACAAGCTATCTAAATTCGTTGTAATGTATAAATACAATGTAGAAATAACAACATATCGTGTTATTGGATATTCTAACTTTCGCTTTAAAATTGTGAAATTGGAAAGTAAGTAATATTTTTTTAAAGATTTTTCCCCGACTCTATTCCAAACGATTCCATTAAATTATATGTTTTTGCTGTTCTTAAGAAAAAGCAATTGAGATGGGTTTGACTCCTGGCGATGATTTGAAGTGTTTAACATCTAAGATTATCCTAAGTCATTTCGCTCGTTTCGGTGCCATTGCCTACATTGTGTTGTTGCACCGTAAAACCAAACAAACAAACATGAAAATTACAGAGACTGTTTCATCGAGGCTGTTCATGATGGATAATGCTACAATGCAACATCCCATACCCTCTCTAGCACCGGCTTAAGCGGTTTGCAATATTCAACACTTAATGTCCTGGAATCGAAATCTTATTTAAATGAACCATTCAAATCTTAGATTGCAAGTTTGCATGCATACACTGTCGACCATTAAGCATTCCATTTTTGACTTATCAAGTGCCTTAAAGGATTTTAGATACCTTAATAATTTTATATAAGGTGCTGTTATTTCTTTAACGTTCATATCATGATAACATTGGAATCATATGATCGTCCAATTACCGGTTTTAAACTTTGTAAGGTTTTTTTTATGGGGGGGGGGGGTAATTTTCCAAACGAATATTTCTATTGTTCTCAATCTCTCAATTATTCTTGAACAAAAATGCTCACTAATATTATTTAATGCAATTCATTTTGTTAAATTAAATTTAAACATAAGTCTTTGTATTAGAAAGGAAAATACTTACAATACATGTAATACTGAAAAAAATCTTAGCTTAAATAATTCTCAGTTCGTTTTAATTCATTACAAGTTTTTTTTATTATTATCAAACGTGTACCGAAATGTGCAACAATCAAAGTCGGCTGATTGCTTTTATCTTCAATTAAGCGTAGATATTTTTATTTGTTTCAATTATCATATTCTTACCATAACAAAGATATTCCTTTTTTGTTTCGAATGATTTTTTGTTTGCATTAAAACTTGGGTAAGGGAAGAATATACCATTTGTGTACAAATGAAATCAAAATCGCATCAAAATATTCATACGGTTTCTTTAAATAATTGTTCGTTTCATATTTGATGTAAATTCATTTAGACTTTCGTAAAATGAAGTTGTTTTTCCTATAAATACATTTGATACACGTATCTGTATAGTTATTTGCAAATATACCACAGATACATTATCTGGTTTATCCCTTGCATCTATATGATACATATATGTAGATAACAATATATGAGGCGTAAGTGCCCGTATCTAAACTGATGCGTGCATGTATTAAAGCAAAATAATAGCTATATATACATGATTATAATCAAACACATAAATTATAGGATAAGAACTTGCAAATTGTATTTTATATACGAATGGTGATCAAAATTGAAAAATGTTGCAAGGTTTGATTCAGTCTGTTCATGGACGATACTGAAACCATCTACGCAACCTAGCAACTTCCCGGAGCATGCCGGAATTACATAACAATGCGCAATAAAAAACGGCGTGACCCTAATTGTAATTATTATCATCATTATTATTATTTATTTATTTATTTATTCATTTATTATTATTTTTATTATTATTATTATTATTATTACAATTATAATTATTATTATTATAATTATTATTAATTATTATTATTATTATTATTATTATTATTATTATTATTATTACAATTATTATTATTATTATTATTATTATTATAATTATTATTAATTATTATTATTATTATTATTACAATTATTATATTATTATTATTAATTATTATTATTATTATTATTATTACAATTATTATTATTATTAATTATTATTATTATTAGTATTATTATTATTATTAATTATTATTATTATTATTATTATTATTATAATTATTATTATTATTATTATTCTTATTCTTATTATTATTTTTTATTATTATTATTTTATTATTATTATTATTATTATTATTATTATTATTATTATTATTATTATTAAGATTGCGCCGCAAAATATCAACAACAAAAAAATAAACATATTACAGTTCCTTGTTATGTATGCTCATCAGCTGTTTTACGGTTAGTTCCGAAGCTTATATTTTTCCGCTTCAGGCTTATGCTATTTACGACAAATTTTCAGTCAGTAACATAACTCAGCTTTGTAGAAAGTGCGTTTTTCTTACGGGTCATGACATACTGAAATACGTTACAATGTCCACTTGGTATTACATCATAAGCATACGAAACTTCGCGGAATCCTATCGGCTAGAATTTTTTTTAAAAATCATTGACTGTATCACCATATACTGTATTCCTAGACAACTTTCGCGGAAAATATCTTTCGCGGTCTTCATTAGGATGGCGTTTTAGCGGCGACAAACTTTCGCCGAATCATAGTGACCTCGAATTTCGCGAATATTAGATAATATTTAAGAAAGTATTGAGCTGCTTCGGGTTAGTTAAATGCACGAAGTTGCAACTGTTTGACAGCTATTCATAAAAACAACGATTTCAAAATACGATCCTTATTCATTATTTGAAAGACTTATGGACTACTGTCCTATTAACCAAACTATAATTCAAATATTCCAAGACCAATGTTTTTAATCCTTTTTTATTATGTCCTTTACCGTGTCTCTCAAATGTATACCAGCTTATAACGAAATTTGTAAGATATTTGACAATAAAGAAACATAATATATATGAATTTCTGTTTATCGAGAATACCAGATTACGCTCACAATTTATCACTTAAAATGTCTGAAGTGATGAATGGGATTGGTGTTAGTGAGAAGATAGTGATGAAAAGAAGAAGAACATTGCTACTGAATGAATCAATATTGACGTTAAGTCTACAGCTTCGCAGTAATGATGGGAATATATTCTACTTCGGTAGTCAAATAGAAGGTACAACAACTCCAGGATTACGGTCTGACGCAGATAGTCTTATATCTTTGAATAAAGTTAATGTGATTCAAGACTGGAGTGAATGGGAATATGGTAAACATAATTTGTTAATGATTCAAGATGAGAATGTCTCATCAGGATATTGTTTGTTACAAATATTAAGAGATGATGCTCCACTACCTTACATAGATGCAATGAATGATAATTTATATAGAGACAGAATGGGGAGAATATTGTTAAAAAATACAATAATCAATTTTGTTGGAAATAATGCACTAATGAGACACGGCCCAGCCCATTCTCGTCAAAATTTTCCTGTGGCCAGTGATAGTGATTTAGTTCTAGCCTTTCCCTGTCACTTCAGACCAGTTCAAGCAGGTCATTGGTTAAATCAGCATAGAGAGGAGCATTGGCCTACAAATGATATGATACAGTACTGCAGTAACACACGATGTTTTGTTGTTGGCATTGGGAAAAAAGGAAGTGTAAATGAAATACTTGAATGGAGAATATCTACATCATTTGCAGAGAGATTTTTAATGTTTAATCTTAACATAGCACAAATTAGATATTATGTTTTTATGAAAATGATTCTGAAAACATTTATATCTCAAAGATTCCCCGACAGAATTTCAAGTTTTATATGTAAAACAATTTTGTTACATTGTATTTCATTTACAAGATCTGACGCATGGAAGGAAAATACCCTCTTTACTTGTCTATCATTTTGTTTATCAACACTTTACAGTTGTGTTCAAAATGAATACTGTCCTCATTTCTTCATCACACAAAATAATTTGATGAGCGGGCGATTTTCTCCGGAATCGAAGCCGTTGATTCTTGAAACTCTTCGTTATATAATCGAAAGCAATGGAAGGGCATTACTCGAAATTGAATGCGACAAATTTGGGTCATCTTTACAGTCAAGTTTAAACGGTTTTGTACCGGTACATGCACTCGTATTGCTGGGCAATTACTAAAAGATACTGCCTGTAATGTAAGCTCAGACTTCAAATGTCTGTTAAAAGAAATTAATGATTTGTCACCAAGACTTGCGATGCAAAAACTTTTAACATTTATGTCATATCAACATAATGAGAATTACACAAACATAGATAGAAAAGCTTACCCTTTGATAACACGATATGTATGTAGTACACTTGGATCTATTCTAGCATCTTTAAACATTAACCAACTAGACCATTTAACATATAAGAAGGCGCTTTCATTCATGTCATTAGGACTTGACTCTGATGTAGCATCTGGTAAATTGAAACTAGCATCTGTTTTCTATTGTACCGGAGATATTGTGAGGACTGAACTTATCCTGAAAAATATTGAGGAGTGTTATGATCTAAGTGCTGTTGAACCAGTGTGTGCGTGTTACAATTTCAAACACGCAAGACGAAGAGAAAGATTCGACAGGATATGTTATAAATCAAATGAAGAATGCGCTCTGTTTAAATATATAACAGCATCATGTGTCCGTTTTATACGATGTGAAATAAACAGTTGTCCATTAGAACTTCAACATGAAATGTTTAGATCAACACAGGAAGACCTTGCTTACAGAAGTGAAGAAGATACATGGATGGACATGGTTGTTGTAGATTCTCTGTCTTACCTCTATTTCTTGCAGTACAAGACATATTCCCGTCTAGGAAAACAAGATGATAAACAGATGGCTCTCTCTAACATTGCCAGAACCATTGATGTTGAACCAAATCTCGGACACAGGGAAACAACACTAAATATTCTAGGCCAGTGTATGGAACAAGAGAATAATCTAGAAAATGCTTTCAAATGTTATGCGCGTTCCCTTCAGATTAGAGGACGAAATAATTCGGCAAAATTCCATATTTGTAAAAGTGTAAAACATAAAAGTGATAGAGCCCTTTAAATTATTTAACAGTGTAACTTTTAAACAATGATATAAAGATGTTTTGCTATCCCTGCAGATACGAGGAGGAAATAATAATGGCAAAAAGTCATATTTGTGATCTTATCATCACAGTTATTGATTCTAACTGTCATAAATAAAGGACTTTATTATTTATGAGTGTAAAATTGTATTCTGATGATCATTGTATGAGTAAAACCTTTGAATTTCTTTCATGTATGTCTTAAATCATTAGTATAAATACCAGAGACACTATATTTTACGTAAGTAATTTTTGAAGTAACCTTTTTTCTGATTTGTATCTTTTATTTGGATTTCAATTCAATAATCATGACATATAATGCATGTTTAAGATTTTTTAAACATTGCAATGTGTTTGCAGTATACATCTTTCTTCATTTGTACATCGGATGAGTGAGCATAATGAGCAACTACCCAGTACCATATATAACAGAATTGAGCATAAACATATTGAGCATAGAGTGTGACTACACAATACGTTTTATGAATGTACGGAGCATAAACTTACTGAGCATAATTAGTGACAACATAATACTATATATGATTTTTTTAGCATACATGTTTTGAGCAAAATGTGTAACTACATAATACTTTATAAAAAAACATATTGAGCATAAACGTATTTTGACTACACAATACCATAAATAAACGCATTTATTACATGTTTTGCAGTAGATTACTGAATTATAACGGTTAATTATATTCCAATAATTTCACAGTAATGATTACCAAATATAATTTCACAGTAGCCTATCTATATTTGGCGTAAAAATAAAATATTTATCATTAATGAATGTTTTTTTCAGCGGAAATGATGTCAATCATAATAAAAAATGTACGTGATAATTGTAGTTCGTAAATATTTACGAACGTTGTGCTGAAAAACATCTAAAATCTAAAAATAATCGTGGAATTATATTTTGCTTCAACATTGTGACGTCAATATTTGATGACGTCATGAAGATAAGAGCATGACGTTACGCGGCAAAAATCAGTAAAATGGTGTAAAAATCGTTAAAAAATCATGAAATAAACAGAAAATTTGTTTGTTTTACATGTAAGATCAAATAATATTTCACTCGTGAACCCCAGCTATTATATTTTCACTCGTGGCTACGCCACTCGTGGAAAATATTGCATCTGGTGTTCACTCGGTGAAATATTTTTCGATCTTACACCGAAACAAACAAATATCCTCTATTTAATACATTGACGTCCTTGTTTTTTGTTTGTTTTTGTTTTGTTGTATTTTGTATGTGTTTTTGTTGTTTTTTGTTGTTGCATAAAGGTATTGAGCATATTGTGTGACTATGCAATACTTAATATTAACGTTTTGATCTATAAGGTATAAAGCATAATGAGTGACCAACACCATACATAGAGGTACTGGGCAAAGACATATTGAGCATAATGTGTGACTACACAAAACCATATATAAATGTACCAAGTAAAACGTATCGTGACTATACACAATAACATACATAATGCATTTAATCTTGATATCCTTGTTGTGTGTATATCATGTGTATTGTATGACTATGACGATGTTATGTCACTACTTTATCATATGGTATAAAATGTGTTGTTGTTGTTTTGTGGGTTTTTTTTTTTTTTTTTGTTTTGTTTGTTTTTGCAATAAAATTATAACATCAGCGTCATTCGTCTTGTTTAACAAATGGTATGAAAAAATATGTTTATATTTAAATCATTTGTGACACTATTAATTAATTTGATCTCATCATTTATTTGAAAGCACATGTTTAACAGTACAAAAATTTCGTTAATGTGTTAAAAAAAGTTATCTCAAATGTATTAAAGGATTTTGTAATTATTTACACAAAATGTACTTGAAATATTGGTCGATGAAAGATACGTATACATTTGCTTAATTACTTTTATTTTTAGTTCAATAAAGTATATCCTAAATTTTTAAATCAAGGCATTTGTAATATCTATGAATCTCTGAGTCCGAGAGAATTAAAATTATTAAAACATCAACAGGATTGAAAAATGTCAATGCATATGAATCATTTAATGAATTTCCCACTCCCGTCCTCACAAACAATGTGTTTTCCGCAGTTTCATTTCCATGGCGTCTTTAAATGTTTAATAATTTTATTTTTATTGCACATTAGTTTTAGTTATCTGAATTATTATTTGTCAACTGATATCTTAACACCGTTGTAATTCATAACTTAATACATTTATTAATATAATACATGTAAAATTATACATTTATGATTATACAGATATTTCGTGTGTGTACTTAGGGTTATTATTCATATCTCAGTATATTAATTAAATACACATGTAGTATAGCGGGAAGGTATTGTAATTTAAGTACAGAAAGAATGAACTAAAACGTTGTCTTTCTTTAAATCATTCGTTTTGTAGCATCAAATCAAAATGTGTTCTTAATTTTAGCAGAATTCCTACTTTCGGGTTCATGTTTTTATTGCACGTATTTTCATCCTGTCAGCCTGTGTAGTTAACAAAATAAAATAGTGCAAAAGAGTTCTAGCTTAACACTTGTTATCTATAACAGATAATCCCAACATAATCTTTATATAATAATACAATCTAAGATAATCAGTGTACGGTATTTTGCACAATAATGCTGAATTGTCTATAACGTATATTTTGATACTGTACTTAGTGTTCATACCGACGTTGGACACATAGAAACGAATAAACAAAGAACTTAAATAGCTTATTCGTCTGTACTATCGGAGAAAGTATAATAGTTAACCTTATTAAAAGTACAAATCTGTAGACACTCCTATTTTTAGTCCTGTCAGCCTGACGTAATTCATAACTTGTAATATTATACATTTATGCTTATAGAGTATTTAGGCTCATTTTACATTTTTCAATATATATATGTTTATTTAATTCATATGTGATATAACGGGAAAGTAATGGAATGTAAGTACATAAAGAATGAACTAAAATGTTGTTTCCCTTTGAATCATTCGTTTTGTAACATCAAATCCATTACGAAATGATTTCGGGCTTTTTTCCTAGTTTTAGCAGAAATTCCTACTTATGGTTTTTATTGCACGTCCTGTCAGACTGTGACGTTATGAAAAATAGAATAGAATAGAGCAAAAATCCTTACTTAACACTTTTTATTCATAATAAAGGATAATCCAAACATAATCTTTATATAATACAATCTAAGATTATCATGTTAAGAGTATATTTTACAAAATATTGCTGAATTGTCTAAAACGTATGTTATGATATTGTACTTAGTGTTTCATTACGATACGGTGGACACTTAGAAACGTTCAAACAAAGAACATAAATTGATACTTTTTTCTGCAACAGCAGAGAAAAGTATAATGTATAACCATCTTAAAATACAAATCAGATTCTTACCTTTGATAAATATAGTTATGAAATTTTTTTACAGATATAGTGTCAGAGTGTTTTGTTACATTTTAACATGAATACAAGGCCTATGACATGAAAAGAAATTACCTGAACTACTTCACTATCATTTTATTTTCATTACTTTACAATTGTATATTTAATGGTTCCTGTCCTCATTTTATTTAATGTCACTCATTTACAAAGGCCTGCCAGGACAGAATCGATCTTGAAAAATAGGAAAACAGTCTGTAGTTTACTTATTAATGTTATTACAGATGCGAGGACGTTTTTGAGTGCAATTGGTTGTACAGGATTCTCCTCGTTGTCTTTTTTTATCACAATACAATAAAAACCGTCGATAAAGACAAGACGGTAAGAAAAGGTTTATTTTTATTTTGTCATATATATTTTGGACAGGGTTTGAAGAAAAAATGAGAGTTCTAATCTATGCCATTTTTTATTTCGCAAACAATATTTTTGTGTATTTAAATACTGAGTAGGAAAGTAAAAATGAATTGCACAATATGTGTTATAATGAATCATGAATGCGAATGAAATGCATTAACACATTAAATATAAGAGTGTATATGTACGACTTAATATAGTATCGCAATGTCACAAGAAATTATAAGAAAACAAAGCAGTAGTAATTTATGTTGATATAATTCTTAAATTTAGTATTCAGTGTGTCTTGTAGACACATTGTTATTTATTTTTTATCATATTTAGTTGATAATGTCGTTCTAAGAGGTTTATATAATCACCAATTCTTAGAATGTAATTCAATATTTGATAAGATATGAAAGTTTTTGTTACAATGCAGAAATGATGGATAAATAGTAATGAAGGAAAAACTAATTCATATTGTATCATAGAGTAATAATTATATAGGTTTTTGCCCGATTTCTTATTTCTTCATAAAAGACATGCCCTGAAAATGCAATCTTCTACAAGTTAACATAATTTCTTTAGCTAAATCTCAATTCACTATAAACTTCAGCATTAATAAAATATAACCCAGTATAAGTAACTATTTTGAATTTTAAACAAACGCAACCTTTATCGTTCGTTTCATCTCTCGTTTTAAGTATATATTATGATAACAATGTTGTCATACGGAATTGAATTATCACAATACAAACTACGAATATCTATGAAATTTAGATCACCTCTCATACATACATCTAGATTATTGTGTTATCAATGGACAACAAATCACTAACATTTGATTAAATACATTAATACAATATGGAAAAATACTGAAAAGATAACAATTGTGTGTACATGTACATTCTAACTTTTGGTTTAAAATTATATAATGCAATTTGAGATCTGCTACAACGTATTTGCTATGATTTGTGTCTGTAGTTGGTGATGTTTTTTGTTTGTTTATTCTTTTTTGTTGTTGGTGGTGTTCATTTAACTTTATATTCTGTACTTGCATTGTAATGTTATATAAACACAAGATAGAAGATAATATAGAGGTCCTTTAGTCCTCTTATCGATGTGCAACGTTCCAATATCATTTTTTCATGTAAACATCTGGGAAGGGGAGATGACCGGTAATTAATGAAAACTACAAATTTTATGAAAATTGCAGACTCGGTTTGATTAAATCTTCTCAAAAGAATAAATGTATAGAATTGTGCAAAATATATCACGTCCCCAACCAGACGTTTTAAAACTTCAAAACTAAATTTGATTAGTTTGATTGAGTTTTGACTGTAAATTATATGATCCATCACGCCCCAGACAACTTGATGTACTAGAATAATGATACACAAGTTAAAGAAAGCGTGTGCCCTGGGTGGAATTAAACAAAATGGATGCAGTCGCACTTAAATGTACCATTCTATTCTTGCCGTTTAAACTGTCTTGAGGGTTCTCAATTAAATAGTTTTGTTATTGTTTATAATTGAATATCAAACAATGGAATGATTGAAGCCTTACAGTGGAAATTATAAGTATCGGTGTAAGAAATTGTATGTGATATAATTTTGTATTTCTTTATATGTTCATACTGTAGTTTAGTTTGTGTAATGCATGTAATGCATGTTTTTTTGTGTGTGGAAATGAGAACTTTGAAAATCGTAGGTAAAGACATGAAATAACAAATACTTTAAAGTTCACCTTGTGTGATTGTGACAAGTTATAGGGTGCAGAAAAATCATGGGCATAATTGTTTATTTTCAAAATCACTTATTACATTTCTAGCATAGCGCGAATGTTTGAAATGGATAAGCACGAGTAAAATTTGAATCTCTTAGTAATCGAAAAAACATGCATTTCACTTTGCAACTTTTCCAATTAGTAATATTCATATTCTTCGCCAGCATAGATATAGGAAATAAAATATCACTTTTATCAATTTATTTTGCAGATACGATAAATATGCATAGCTCACTCGCAGAAAGGTAACATTTGATTTCAAGCAAGTCACTCGCCAATTAAAGTGTAAATTGTTGCTCTTTCATTTAATAATAATCAACAGCATATAACTCAAAGACAAGCATTTCGATATCTTATTTCATTTATCTTTCAATCAAGGGCATAACCGAAACGAAATTTCTATCATATTACATATCTAAGCAGTTTAAAATTTGTCACATATAATTCAGCAAATTTAAACTGTGACAGGTAATAAGGTAACATCTCTTATTATGAGAGCTTGCATGTTAACAAAATTTCATCATTAGTAATTAGTAATTGTAATATTTAGTGTAATAATGTATAAATGAAAGCAAAAACTTCTGTTCATTTTCAGATGTTAATTTTGCTTTACTTACTTTACATTTATTATCTTATCAGCCATGTCATTGAAACATGCCACTAACTGATATCATGTTAACCATTTGGATCATATGATCATCCAACTTCCGATTTTAAACTGTACAAATGTAATGTTAAAATAATTGAAAACAAAGTGATCTCTCGGAGGCATTAATCACCACAAAATTACATGAAAATTGTAGACTCGGCTTGATTGAGTCTGTACATGAGGGATAATGAACAAGTACACCGACTTGAGTGGTACTCAATTTTCAACACTGCATCAGTGATCCCGCAGGAACAGAAAACTATAACAACACTGAAGTGAAGTACGGGGCAACTTTTTACAGCCGCCACACAGCATTTGACACCTACTGTTGTGAAGTTTAAGTTTAAGTTTTTATTTTCCAAACATGTGTTACCTTTGTTCTAAGAAATTTTTGAATAATAAATGCTAAAATTATTAAATGCAACGTATTTTGTTAGAGTTAATCTAAATATAAGTGTAGGAAAAAGAATTAGTATTAGAAAGGAAAAATACGTTTAACACTTAAAAACTCTTAGCTAAAGCACTGTTACACTAGACTGCACTTTTACTGCGATTGCACGTGTTGTTAAAATCAACAAAGTGCCACGAGACTGATATTTTTTACAGCGATCATGGTGTTGCTACGGAACGGTTTTATGACGTTTTAATTGGCGATTGTTTGCGTTCGAACTTCGCTTCTATGCGTTCTATGCACGTTCACGTCGCTCACACGCTTAAATCGTGCTTCATATACTTATTCTGAAGTGTAGTGTATCTGCTGCACCTGAATGCAAAAAAGCAATATTCTAGCTTTCTGCCGTTTTTCATCAATGGTGAAAGGACATTTACTTGCAAACACGACATTTACTTGCAAACATTATTATCAAAGCATATATATTTCATCACCACTCTTTTTGAATTATTATGTATAAACAAATATATAATAACCTTCAAATATTACTATTAACTGTTTTTATAATATTTAATCCCAATTAGAATATAACTCTGCAGATATTTAAATTAAAGGATAAAATTGTCATATGTGGCCTTGTTTAACGTACGTAATTCACCTATTAATTAACCCATAACTGCGTGAGCATTTTGTGAAAAATGGCCGTTTTCATTGAAAAGTCTCCCGTTACAAGATGAAATTGGTATAAAACTATAAAAACTTCTTCAATAATAATCAAGACATTTTTTTTCACTATTCGATGCCTTAAAGAGGGGGGGGGGGGTCGGCAGTGCGTTGTTTTGCGTATATACGAGGTTAAGTGTTAACAAAAAAAAATATAAAAATACCTGAAATTTCCCAAAATCATGTGGCCTGATATATAATTTTTGAAGAATATTTGTTGTTTTATAGAACTTTGATATATTTTTTTTTCATTAACTAAAAATGATGAATATACCTGAAACTCCCAAATATCTCGTTTTTCCATGTTAAAGCATGGCCTGATATATAATTTTGAAAAAATGTTGTTTTGTAGATTTTCTTTTTCATTTACCCATTACTGCTTAAGTATTTTGCGAAAAAATGGCTGTTTTCATTGAAAAGTATCCGGTTACAAGTTCAAATTGTTATAAAACTATAACAACTTCTTCAATACTAATCAAACTTGGCACAAATGTCGACTGGACCATTGCCTTTGTAACAGAATGCTCAGTCTTAAATGTCCTGTTACCATGACAACGAGGGGACATGTCAAATTGCCAAAAATCACTATTTTGCGTTGCTTTTTTCCATCAAAATTGATTTCAAAGTACTGCAACTTATCAATGGGTTGAGATAGAGTCAAAGGCTTTTCTGGTGGTTTAACAAGTGGATCATGTTTCGTTAAATTATGTTCTTTAAAAAATTGGTCTTAATAAATGGTTAATCTTTAGCAGGGATTCTATTGTATTGTATTTTGCAACTCCAAGTTTTTTTCAAATATGTCTGCAACAATCAGACTCAGCTGATTGCTTTATATCTTCAATCAAATGCAGAATTTTTATTTGTCCCAACTATCACATTCTTACCATAGTAAGGATATTTATTATTCTTTACTTTTATTTTGACATGTTTTTGACGTAAAATCTCTAACTTGCCGTATTGTTTTGTTTGATATATTTGAATGTAAAATAAATGCTGCTGAAGAAGGCCGCAAGGTCGAAAGCTACGGCAAAATTAAAATAGCGTTTATATATTTGTAAATACATGAATCTGGTTTACATCTGTACAATTAATAGATAACAATGATATATATATGATAATACATGATACATATAAACTTTAGTCTGTGTAACTAAAGTGATGCATACATGTATTTAAGCAAAATAACAGCCAGATAATATAACTATATAACTAAACAAATAAATTATAAGATCAAGATGTGTACACTGTATTGCACATTCGGATGGGGATCAGAAAATACGTAGACTATTACAGTGTATTATTTGAAATAAAAGCTATATCTCATTGACCGTTCAAAATTCATCAATTGAAGATTCAAAGAAATATTTCAATGTAATATCTAATCAATATCAAATTACAGAAATCAAAGAAATAATAATATTTAAAAACACATCTCAGAACATCAAATTGTCAGCGGCCGCCTGGGACACTTATTGTCAAATACGCCACGGCCTGGCCCATCTTTAATGCATTTTAATTAAATGTAACAGCAGAATTTTTTTCGTTAATGTTGTTATCTTTTATTTACTTTTTATATATTTTCATTATTATTTTTAGTTTTTATTTACTTTTTTCTGTTTTTGTTTCAAATAAATGTTCATACAATTGAGTTGCAGAATAGACTGACAACTGCTCAGATTTTGTGAGATACCGACAGGATTATACATGATTTTTACGATAGAAATGTGTAATCAGTGACGCAGTGTAATATTTTTCCGCTCAGCGAAATGTGTGTATCTCTTATGAATCATGACATATTGCAATATGTCAAACTGTCTACTTGGTATTATGAAATAAGCACAATAATCTTCATGGAATTATATCGACAAGAAAATTATAACAAATATGCAACAAATATAAAATAATTGACCTGCTTCGGGTTACTAACATGCATATTGTGGCGAAAACATGACGGCTATTCATAAAATAAAGCGATTTTCAGACTACGAACCTTATCTAACCATCAAAACAATTAAGTAACATTAAGTTTTACAGTTTCCTATAAACATTTCGCTCACTTATAATATCATCTTAAAACGAAATTTGAAGAATATTAGACAATAAGAAATTAATATGTATGAATTTCTGTTTTATTTCAGAATGTCGAGTATATCAGATTACGCTCACAATTTGTCACTTACAATGTCGCATGTGATGAATTCGATTGGTGTGAACGAGAAAAATGATTATGAAAAGAAGAAGATTGATTCTACTGCTTGAACAACTATCATCGATAACTGGGCAGCTTCTCGGTTTTGATTGTAATTGTATCGCCTTTGGAAGTCAAACAGAAGGTACAACAACGATAGGACTTGATTCTGACGCAGATTGTCTAATCTCTTTGAACAAATGTAATGTGATACAAGACTGGAGTGAATGGGAACATGGTAAATTTAAATTTGTTGATGATACAAGATGAGCATGTCTCACCAGGATATTGTTTGTTACAAATGTTAAGACATGATGTTCCACTTCCAGTAGTAAATGAAGTTAATAACCATTCATATAGGGACGAATTAGGAAGAATACTATTAAAAAATACGTTTATCAATTATGGTAAAAATAATGCAAATGTGAGACACGGCCCGGCTCTTTCTCAACAAAATATTCCTGGAGTCCGTAATAGTGATTATGTTCCTGCCCTTCCCTGTCAGTCAACATTATTACAGTCCGGACAATTGTTGTATCAGCAAAGAGAAGAGCATTGGCCTACACATGATATGATGCAGTATTGTAAGAACTCGGTATGTTTTGTTGTAGGTGTTGGAAAAACAGGAAGTGTAAATGAACTACTTGAAAGGAGAATGTCCACATCATTTGCAGAGAGATGTTTCATGTTTAATCTTAATTCAACACAAATCAGATGTTATGTTTTGATGAAAATGATAATAAAATCTTTTATAACGCAAAGATTTCCCGATAGCATTTCAAGTTTCATGTGTAAAACCGTTTTGTTACATTGTATGTCATATACAAAAACTGATGCTTGGAAGGAAAATGTCCTCTTTACTTGTCTTTCATTTTGTTTAAAAATACTTTACAACTGTGTTCAAAATGAATACTGTCCTCATTTCTTCATCACACAAAACAATATAATGAACCGACGTTTTTCTCCGGAAACAAAGTTGTTTATACTTGAAACTCTTCGATATGTAATCGACAGTAATGGAAGGGCATTACTCGAAATTGAATGTGACAACTTTGGGTCATCTGTACAGTCAAGTTTAAATGGTTTTGTACAAATAGATGCACATTATATACCAACTTTAATATCATTTCGATTACTAAGAGATACAGTCGAGAATTTAAGTAGTGGTTTCTACATTGTGTTACGTGAAATAAATGATAAAAGACTTACGATGCAAACACTTTTAAGATTTATATCAAATCACCAAAATGCGAATTTCTCAAGCATAGAGATGAAAGCTTACCATTTGATAACACGATATTTATGTTGTACATTTGGATCCATACTAGCATCTTTAAACATGCACCAAAGAGACCATTTAACATACAAGAAGGCTCTTTCATTCATGTCATTAGGACTTGAATCTGATGTAGCATCTGGTAAACTGAAATTAGCATCTGTTTTCTATTGTGCCGGTGATATTAGGAGGACAGAACTGATCTAGAAACATATTGAAGAATGTTATGATCTAAGTTTTGTTGAACCCATATGTAGATGTCACGATTTCCAAATAGATGGAGGAAGGGAAAGATTATGTTACGAATCAAATAAAGAATGCACGTTGCTTAAATATATAACAGCATCATGTGTCTGTTTTATACGATGTGAAATAAACTGTTGTCCATTAGAACTTCAACATGAAATGTTCAGATCAACACAGGAAGACATTGCTTACAGAAGTGAAGATGATGCATGGATGGAAATGGCTGTTGTAGATTCTCTCCCTTACCTCTATTTCTTGCAGTACAAGACATATTCCCGGCTAGGAAGACAAGATGATAAACAGAGGGCTCTCTCTAACATTGCCAGAACCATTGATGTTGAACCAAATCTCGGACATAGTGAAACAGCTCTCAATCTTCTAGGTCAGTGTATGGAACAAGAGAACAATCTAGAAAATGCTTTTAAATGTTATGCACGTTCCCTTCAGATTAGAGGTCGAAATAATTCGGCAAAAATCCATATTTGCATGCTTTTAAACAAATTGATCAATAACTAGTATTCTCTTGATTTGCAAGAACTGTATAATTGTATCATCATCAATCAAAGATGTCTTGAAGAACAAAAATACACCAGTTTTACCTTGTTGAATGGCCAGCTCGAATCATTAATGTGAAGAAAGTTTTGAACTAGTGATACAGCTCTTTGCATTATTAAACAGTGTCAGTTTTAAACAACGAAATAAAAATGTTCTGCTATCCCTGCAGTTATGAGGACGGAATAATTTGGCAAAAAGTCATATCCGTGATCTTATCATCATAGTGATTTATTTAAACTGAATCATTAATGATTTGATGAGTTAATGATTTAAACTGTCAAAAATAAAAGACTTTATTATTTATGGGTGTAAAATTGTATTCTGATGTTCATTGTATGAGCAAAACCTTTGAATTTCTTTGATTTATGTGTTAAATCATTAGCATATGTACCACAACCACTATCTTTTACGTATCTAAGTTTGAAGTTACGCCTTTTTTCTGGTTTTTATCTTTCATTTGAATTTCAAATTCTCATTACATATTCAATGATCATGATATTTAGAAAACTAAATTAATAAATGCATTTTTAAGATTTTTGAAACATTGCAATGTGTTTGCATTATACATGTTTATGCATTTTTTCATCGGATAATTGAGCATAATGAGTGACTTCACAATACTATATATAAACGTACTAAGTAACATATTGAGCATAATGTGTGACTATGCAATACGTTTTATAAATGTATGGAGCATAAACCTTTAACGTACTGAGCATAATTAGTGACAACATTATATTATATAATATGAACGTTTGAAGCATGAATGATTAAAGCAAAATGTGTTATTTCCAATACTTTAATACTTTATAATAACGTTTTGAGCATAAACATATTGACTACACAATACCATACATAAAAGCATTAAATACATTATTGTGCTTGTTTTTAAGCAATAAGGTATTGAGCATAATGTGTGACTATACAATACTTTATCTAAAAGGTATTACGCATAATAAATGACTACACGAAACCATATATCAACGTACTGAGCAAAATCGTATTGTGTCACTACACAAACCATATATAAACGTATAAAGAAAAACGTATTGTGACTATACACAATACCACACATAAATACATTAGTATCTTGATCTCCTTGTTGTGTGTATATTATGTTTACTCTATAAATATTACGATGTTATATCGCTACTTTATCATTATGATTTAAAATGTGTTGGTTTATATTTTTTTGCAATAAAATTATAACAAACAGCGTCATTGTTCTTGTTTAACAAATGATATGAAAAAATGTTTATACTTAACTCGTTTGTGACAGTGTCATTTAATTTGGTGCCATCATTTATTTAGAAGAACCTGTTTTACAGTACAAAAATACATTTTTTGTTGAATTGTGTTAAAAATAAAGTATCTCAAATGTATTTAAGGATTTTGCTATTATTTTCTTGCAAGTATTAATCGATGAAAGAAATGCATACAATTGCTTAATTATTCTTATTTACTTTTTAATAAAGTATATCCTAAATTTTTAAATCAAGGCATTTGTTATATCTATGAGTCAATGACTCTCTACGACAGAATTAAAATCATTAAAACATCAACAAGATTGGAAAATGTCAAAACATTCCCACTCCCGTCCCCAGAAACAACTTTTTTCCACTTCACGTTCCATGGCGACTTAAAATGTTTAATAACTTTATTTTTATTACACATTAGTTTTAGTTATCGGATATCTTGTATTATTGTACATTTATGCTTATACAGATATTTCGTGTGTGTACGTAGGCTTGTTACAAATATCTCAATATATTTATTAAATACACATGTAGTATAGCGGGAAGGTAATGTTATTTAAGCACACAAAGAATTAACTAAAACGTTGTCTCTCTTTAAATCATCAAATCTAATGAGATATGATTTGTGTTCTGAATTTTAGCAGAAACTCCTACTTTCGGTTTCATGTTTTTATTGCAAGTAATTTCATCCTGTCAGCTTGTGTAGATAGAGCAAAATAGGTCTGAACACTTGTTATCTATAACAGAAAATCCAAACATAACCTTTATATGATAATACAATCTAAGATAATCATGTTAAAGGTATATTTTGCACAATATTGCTGAATTGTCTACAGCGTATGATATGAAACTCTACTTTAGTGTTTTATATCACCGTTGAACACATAGACACGTATAAAGAAAGAACATAATGGCTAATTTCTTCCGAATTAGTGGGAAAAGGGTATAATGTTCAACCAAATTAAAAACACAAATCATATACATAGTTTTGATAATTTAATTTTAATTATATGGTTTTGATCTTTTTTATTTATTTTACCACTATTGTATAAAACTGTTTGTTACATTTTAAAATGAATACAAGAGTTAATTTAATGAAGAAAAAGATCATTTGATTATCAATACTCTACAATTGTATATTAAAGAATCAAGTCATCATTTTAATCAAACTAAATCATTAACTACACAAAGCCAGGACGGAATCAATCTTGACAAATATTAACAAATGTCATGATTAAAGTGCATAGTATGATTATTGTTTGATAGGAGCCGCTTACTGAGCACAATAGGTAAAAGGATCGTATTAATCTTCCATAGATCGCTGGTTAGATCCTCCGTGACAATTCATCCCGGACATTTGTCTCTCACTGTTGATTCGGGACATTTGAGGAAATTGGTAATTATAAGTTTGTTATCAAACCGAGTTGGATAGGTAAGGTGGACCTACCGTCGAGATTTGGCCAATATCAGTATAAATACCTAGAGAAACAAACAGTCAAAGCAACCAAACAATTGTTTGATATATCTTCAATTATGAACTGCTTAGATCGACACAGGGCTACTTGCTTACGGATGCGAAAATTTTGTTGCTGTAACTGGCTGTACTGGATTCTTCTCATTGCCTTTTTGTTCCCAGTTCAAGACATACCACCGAGGAAGACAAGACTATAAAAATAGTTTTTTTATCTTCATTAAACAACTAAACATAATGTTTAACACTACAATGGCCATTTGTGACAGTATTTGTAAATTAATTGTATAACTCACAATTGCCAATCTATGATTGTTCGTTCTTTTCTTAAATCTACACGGTAGCAAACGAAAACTAAACTACTTGAAAAAAACATATTTTTTAATTGTGCACTGTATATATTTTACAACATGCATTATATTAAAGCAAAGGATCTGCTGCAAAATACTTTGAAAGAACATTTATCTAAATTTGTATAATATATTTCAAGATAATAGGGATATCACAAAAATTGTAGAAATACATCAGTTGTAGTGCAGATTTTTTTTTAATTCTTCACTGTGTCAAGCATTATTTTATTTAATATTTACTATAGTTAGTTCATAATGTTGCTGTAAATACATTCTCAAACATTCTTCAAATATACATACACTGTTTGTTTAGAATCGAAATATGCTGTTACAACGCAGGTTTGGATAGATAAACATATATGAAGGGAAATATTTTGTTACAACGCAGGTTTGGATAGATAAACATATATGAAGGGAAATATTTTGTTACAACGCAGGTTTGGATAGATAAACATATATGAAGGGAAGCATTTTATCACAGAGAAAACATAGTTAACAAGGACTTTGCTAGTTTCCAATTTGTTTTTAATGAGACCGGCTCTGAGTAATTTCCAATCTTTTACAAGTTAATACGATTAATTTAAGCATTTAGTCTGTTTATTTAATTCCTTATGTTATGTATGCAACATATTACATGTATATAATTTATATCTGACCAGTTGGTATTTCCAATATTATCATTGTTCTATTTTTAGAACATTAACTACATGTATGTACTAGAACTTTCTTAACTGTTGTAGAAAACTCATGCATTATATTTAGATAGAAACTTCTGGAATGTTCTTTATTGTTGAAGTTGCTAGATTATGATTACTTTAGAACATAATAGACCTTTCTGGAATTTTCTTAGTTAATATATATAAAGTGACATTTTTCATTACCTTTACCTTTTAAGTCATCAGTGATCTTTTAAGTCATCAGTTACCTTTTAAGTCATCAATATATTTGGAGTATTATTCAACTTGGATATTAAGTGATTTATTGGAGCTTGGATTATTTTTAAAATAGTTAAAATTATTCTTGTGGATTTTATTGTGGGAATTTATTCTAAAGTGTTCTTGGATTTAACTTGGATTTAACTGTGCTATTCAAAAAGGGATCATTCCAGGATCAGACTAGACATTTGAATTTTACATTTATATTTGGACTTCAGGTATTTGTACACATAATTTGTTGCTTTTAATTTTTCTTTAATAATTTTTCTGTAATAAATTTGTTATTGTTACAAGTTTGTTGCTGGCTTTTCTTTCTCGTTACGCCTGGCTCGTAACACTTAAGCATTGATAAAATATGAGGACAAATTCTTATTATTAACGTTTGTTTAGGTATATTTTATGGTAACAAAGTTTAAACTCGAAACTGAACTCTCATAATTATATCTATCTATATAACGTCTGTAATCAGATTGGGATTATCTCCCAAACATACATCTGCTTCATTCTGTTATCAAAAACAAACAAGCTATCTAAATTCGTTGTAATGTATAAATGTAATGAAAATATACTGACAATATCATGCTATTGGACATTCTTACTTTCGTTTTAAAATTGTGAAATTGGAAAGTAAGTAAATTTCTTTGAGATTTTTTCCCGAAATCTTGTTAAAGTCCTCATAAATTGACAGCATTGTTTTTTGTTCTACAATTTTTTGTTTGAATTGTAACAAAATATAACTAACATTTAAAATCTTACAACTTGGCTTTATTTCAAACACTTTAAATAAATTTTTTATGAAAATATGGATCTGCATTTGTTGTTGTTCTTCTTAAGCGCAAAAGCAGTTGAGATGGGTTTGACTTCTAGTGATTTTGAAGTTTTTAACATCCGAGAGTATCCAAAATCATTTCGCTCGTTTTTGGTGCCAAAATTTGCTTAAATTGGTTAGTTGCACCGTTAAACCAAACAAACAAACATGAAAATTACAGACGCTGTTTGACCGAGGCTGTCCGTGATACAATGCAACATACCAACATACCATACCCTCTCTAGCACCGTCTTAAACGGTATGCAATCTTCAACACTTAATGTCCTGGGCAGCGTTTTACTAACGTACTTACGCATAAGATTTGCGTAAATTATAACTTACGTCTATTTTTTTACGTAAAAGTGTTTTACTAAAAATTTGCGTAAGTAAGAATTTCGTAAGTTTTTGCGTAAAGTTACGTTTAAAATTTGTTGACTTAAAACTAACATAAGTAAGACTGACATCATCTATGAATAATGGCAGAGCAGGAAAGCGAGAACTTTAGAGACGGATGTGATTGATAATATAATTTAATGGTGAAAGCGGCTCTAAAAAAGTAAAGTCTAAGTTAGGAACGGAAAATGTGGCTATACGGACTTGTTAAAAATTAAATTTAGTAAAAAAAATATACGAATATTGAAGTCATCCTATCAGCTTAAAGACGAAAGTCAAATCAGTTATTAAGTGTTTTATATTATTTTACTTTCACAAGCTTTTGATGCTGATTAATTGAGAATTTTATAAATGACATACATAATTATAATATTAACTGAAACTCAGTAAATACCATTTGTTTTATACTGTATCAAGTAAATGAAGACGGAATAGGAGAGTATCTCAAAATGATGATGAACTTTGTATGTTTATAAAATTGTATGATTTGCAAATGTACATAAAATTATCTGTTGCAAATATTCAGATAACATTACTTCACAAAAAACTTCAATGATCACTAAAATCGTTAATATCTTTTGTTTGCATGTGGCGTTTTTGTGTCATCTTTATTACGCACGTTTTAGTGTAAAATCGTTAAAAATCAAGGGGTTTTCCTTACTTGATAGGTATAAACTAGAAAAATAAAATAAAGATAAACAAATAGAAAAAAAAAATATTTTTTTTTTTAGAAAAAGTGGGTTACGTGAAAAAGCTAAATATTTCATATAGAAATGAGAAAAAAAATCCAGATTTTTAACTTACGGACATTACAGTTTTTACACTTCTTAAAACAAACAAAAACCCTTTAAATATCTTCCATGATGAATCATAATTTATAGGATTTTCCTTTCTACCCTATAAATGCATTTATTTAAAATATGCACTTAAAAATACGAATTGCCCAGCAACATTCCTGAGTATTCGTAGATGACTACGAAATACCAGTTTAGCCTTTTAAATAAATGTTTTGCGGTCATTAAATATAACCAAAACGACTCCTTAAAACCTTCTTTGAAGAGTTACGCACTTTTTTAACGTAAGTTTAAGAAAAAACTTACGAACGTTTTGTGAAACACACTTACGATTTACGTAAGTTTAAACGTAAGCGTAAAGTTACGAAAATACTTACGAAAAACTTACGCAATGTTAGTAAAACGCTGCCCTGGAATCGAATTCGTATTTAAATCTTAGTTTGCATCCAAACATTGTAGACCATTAAGCATTCTATTCTTGACTTATCAAGTGCCTTAAAGGATTTTAGATACCTTAATATTTTTATATAAGGTGCTGTTATTTCTTTCACGTTCAATCATTTCGCGAAGTTTTAAACAGTCTTTACAACAACCAATTTCTTATGCTTTATTGAAGGACATAACCGGGGAAAAATCTATAATTTCGCATATTTAAGCACCTATAGATCCAAATCTGTCACATATAATTCAGCAAAAAGTTGAACTGTGACAGGGAATAAGGTGACAAGCATGCTTTCTATATCTTATTATAAAAGCTTGCAAGTTAACACTATTTCATCATTAGAAATTAGTAATTGTAATATTTTAGTGTTATAATGTATAAATAAAAAAGGTTAAATTTTTAATTTTGTAAATAATCTATATATCTAATCAGTCATGTCATTGAAACATGTCACTTATTGATATCATGATAACATTTTGGATCGTATGATCGTCCAATTTCCGGTTTTAAACTTTACAATGTAAGGTTGTTTTATTTTATTTTTTTGTGGGGGGGGGGGGGGCTGTTTGTATTTTAATTTTCAAAACAAATATTTCTATCGTTCTCAAGTATTCTTAATAATAAATGCTCACTAAGATTATTTAATGCAATTTTGTTATATTAAATTTAAACATAAGTCTTTGTATGATAATTAGTATTAGAAAGGAAAATACTTATAATACATGTAATACTGAAAAAGTCTTGACTTAAAATCTTCTAAATAATGCTCTAAAGTATTGTATTAAAAAAACTTTTCATGAACTAAATAATTTTCTGTTTGATTATAGAATGTCGAGAATACCAGATTACGCTCACAATTTCTCACTAAGAATGTCCCAAGTGTTGAATGGGATTGGTGTTAGCGAGAAGATAGTGATGAAAAGAAGGAGATCAATGCTACTAAATGAATCACTATTTACGTTAACTCTACAACTACTCGGTAACGATCTGAATTTTTTCATTTTTGGTAGTCAAATAGAAGGTACAACAACTATAGGATTACAATCTGACCAAGATTGTCTTGGATCTATGAACAAATATAATGTGATACAATACTGGAGTGAATGGGAATATGGTAAGCGTAATTATTTGATGATTCAAGATGAAAATGTCTCACCAGGATATTGTTTGTTACAAATTCTAAGAGATGATGCTCCACTACCACGCGTAGTTGAAACTAATGACAATTCATATAGAGACAGAATGGGGAGAATATTGTTAAAAAATACAATAATCAATTCTGTTGGAAATAATGAATTATTGAGACACGGCCCAGCTCATTCTATACAAGACGTTCCTGGGGTCAATGATAATGATTTTGTTCTTGCCTTACCCTCTCGGTTATACCCAGTTAAAGCAAGTCATTGGTTATGTCAACATAGAGAGGAGAATTGGCCTACAAATGATATGATACAGTACTGTAGTAACACACGATGTTTTGTTGTATGCGTTGGAAAAACAGGAAGTGTAAATGAAATACTTGAATGGAGAATATCAACATCATTTGCAGAGAGATTTTTAATGTTTAATCTTAACATAACACAAATCAGATGTTATGTTTTGATGAAAATGATTCTGAAAACTTTTATTACTCAAATGTTCCCCAACAGCATTTCAAGTTTCATGTGTAAAACCGTTTTGATACATTGTATTTCATATACAAGATCTGACGCATGGAAGGAAAATACCCTCTTTACTTGTCTATCATTTTGTTTATCAACACTTTACAACTGTGTTCAAAATGAATACTGTCCTCATTTCTTCATCACACAAAATAATTTGATGAGCGGGCGATTTTCTCCGGAATCGAAGCCGTTAATACTTGAAACTCTTCGATATGTAATCGAAAGTGATGGAAGGGCATTACTCGAAATTAAATGCGACAACATTGATAAATATCTACAGTCAAGTTTAAATGGTGTTGTACCAATACATCCACATTTTATACCAACTCTCATTGCTGGGCAATTACTAAAAAATAATGCCCGTGTTAAAAGCTCACACATCACATTTCTGTTAAGTGAAATGAATGATTTGTCACCAAGACTTGCGATGCAAAAACTTTTAACATTTATGTCATATCACCATAATGAGAATTACACAAACATAGATAGAAAAGCTTACCGTTTGATAGCATGATATTTATGTAGTACACATGGGTCTATTCTAGCATCTTTAAACATAAACCAACACGAACATAGTACATACAAGAAGGCGCTTTCATTCATGTTATTAGGACTTGACTCCGATGTAGCATCTGGTAAACTGAAACTAGCATCTTTTTTCTATTGTACCGGAGATATTGGGAGGACTGAAATTATCCTGAAAAATATTGAGGAGTGTTATGATCTAAGTGTTGTTGAACCAGTGTGTGGGTGTTACGATTTCAAAAAATATGTAAGAAGAGAAAGATTCAACAGATTATGTTATGAATCAAACGAAGAATGCACGTTGCTTAGATATATAACAGCATCATGTGTCTGTTTTATTCGATGTGAAATAAACTGTTGTCCATTGGAACTTCAACATGAAATGTTTAGATCAACACAGGAAGATCTTGCTTACAGAAGTGGAGAAGATACATGGATGAATATGACTGTGGTAGATTCTCTCCCTTACCTCTATTTCATGCAGTACAAGACATATTCCCGTCTAGGAAGACAAGATGACAAGCAGAGGGCTCTATCTAACATTGCAAGAACCATTGATAATGAACCAAATCTCGGACATAGTGAAACAGCACTCAATCTTCTCGGCCAGTGTATGGAACAAGAGAATAACCTATGCAATGCTTTCAAATGTTATGCACGTTCCCTTCAGATTAGAGGACGAAACAATTCGGCAAATTTCCATATTTGTAAGCTGTTAAACAAATTGATCAATAACTAGTATTTACGTGATTTACAAGAACTGTATCATTGCTTCATCACCAATCGAAGACCTCTTGAAGATAAAAAAAACAGTGTTACCTTGTTCAATGGCCAGAATCATAAATGCAACCGAGTTTCGAACATAAAAGTGATAGAGCCCTTTAAATTATTAAACAGTGTATCTTTTATAAAGATGTTTTGCCTTCCCTGCAGATACGAGGAGAAAATAATAATGGCAAAGGTCATATTTGTGATCTCATCATCAAAGTTATTGATTTTAACTTAGTAATATATTATTTGATGAGAAATGTATTTAAATAGTCCTAAATAAAGTAATTTCTATCAAAAACAATATTAGTATATATACAAAAGACACTACACTGATGTTTATCTTTTATTTGAATTTCTTATTCTCATTACGTATTTATTAATCATGAATTTTACGAAAATCATGAATTTGTAAGATTTTTATTTAAAACATTGCAATGTGTTTGCAGTATATATGTTTATTCATTTTTACATCGGATAATTGAGCATAATGAGTGACATCACAATACCATATATAAACGTACTGAGCATAAACATATTGAGCATAATGTGTGAATATGCAATACGTTTTATAAATGTATGGAGCATAAACGTACTGAGCAGTGACAGCATTATGTTATATATGAAAGTTTAAAGCATAAATGATCTGAGCAAAATGTGTAACTATATATACTTTATAATAACATATTGAGTTTAGACGTATTGTGACTACACAAAACCATACATAATCGCATTAAATACATTGATGTCCTTGTTTTATAGCATTAAGATATTGATCATAATGTGTGACTATACAATACTTTATATAAAAGTATTTATCTATAAGGTATCAAGCATAATGAACACATAAACACATGTGTGACTACACAAAACCATATATAAACGTATTGAGTAAAAACCTATTGTGACTATACACAATACCATACATAAACACATTAATATCTTGATAACTTGTTGTGTGTATGTTATGTTTACTTTATAATTATTACGATTTAATTAAGCTGCTTTATCATATGATATAAAATTTGTTGAATTTGAAATAGAATTAAAACAAACAGCGTCATTCTTCTTGTTTAACAAATGGTATGAACAAATGTTTATACTTAACTCATTTGTGACAATATCATTTAATTTGATCCCATCATTTATTTGAAAGAACCTGTTTAACAGTACAAAAATACATGATTTGTGTTATTGTGTTAAAAATAAAGTTATCTCAAATGTATTAAAGGATTTTGCTATTATTTACTTGTAAGTATTGATCGATGAAAGATATGCATACAATTGCTTAATTATTTTTATTTACTGTTCAGTAAAGTATATCCTAAATTTTTAAATCAACGCATTTGTAATATCTATGAGTCTATGAGTCCGAGAGAATTAAAATCATTAAAACATCAACAAGATTGGAAAATGTCAATACATATGAATCATCTAATGAATGTACAGTTATACTTATACAGATATTTCGTGTCAGTACATATCTCAAAATATTTATTAAATACACATGTAGTATAGCGGGAAGGTAATGTAATTTATGTACATAAAGAATTAACTAAAACGTTGTCTCTCCTTTACGGAAGCCCATAAGTGTCATTTTGTCTTAGGAGTTTTGTCTTATGACTAATGACTGATGTATTATGACTTTTGTCTTATGTATTATGAAAAGCGGCAAAAAGACAAATTTTATCTAGTGCACTCATCATGGCAGACTTTGGAAGTTAATCTGATAGTGAAACAACAGACGTTTTGGGAATTGTTGAAATTTAAACAGTATGACAGTAGTGTATTTCTCCTTACTTTTCTCCTTATTTGTATAATTATCTCCCTTACAATGTAAGGGTTCGAATATGGATCATCTCAAATGAAAAAAGTAAGTCACAGGGCACAACAATCATGTTAACTGTTTTCAAGATATTTGCAAAACTGACACATTTTAAAACATGTGTGAAAATTTATTCTGTGTAAAATATAAATTATTTTTTCAGGTAAATGCGAGTAGTAAACGTATTTAGGTACTTGTACAGAACATAGCAGGCTATAAGACCCAGAAAACATTGGAAAAGATAAACTTATGGAGATTCATAGATGGTTAACATATTTGACATTCAGCTTCTACCGAATGATGATATTTTATCAAATTAATTCTTGCTAGTTGAACACTATATGTTATTATATAAAATACTGATACTGAGGAACCAATAACCATATTTATTTAAATTCAAAATATATAATTGTTAATTTCATATCACATAAAACATAATACGAAATTCATTATACAAAAGACATACTACAAAAGTCATTATACATAAGACATAATACAAACGTCATTATACATAAGTCATAAGACATAAGACGTAGTTTACAATACAAAATATGTCACGAAAAAAGACTTGTAATACATAATAAGGTAAATGCTAATATATATATTAATCAATGTTGGTAATGTAAATTTGTCCAAGTTGAACTTTTTTGTAGGAATATCAGGGTAAAGTTTGCAAATAAACCCTCTTAATTATCAGCAAATAATAATTTGACTAATGTATAGCAAATTTTGTTGTGAGTGACACGTGTTTTTCCCTCACCATTAAATAACGGGTACGTCCTTGTTGAATTAAAAAACTGACAATTTAAACATCAAATTTCTAGATAAATATAGATAAATGCATGGGTGTTTTCATTTTATTATCCTTGATAACCTTTTTTTGCAGAAACAGCATGGTCCTGGGAGGCATTTCACATAAAAATTAGAGTTTGGACGACTATGAAATTCGCAGGAAATTTTGACAAGTGACAGCACGGACGGAGAGAAAATCGTGCAAGAATAAACGAGATCAATCAAAAGAAAATCGTCTTCAAATAATTATAAGATTTGCAACTAGAATTTTTTCAGATGAACAAAATAATAGCTATGAAAGTGAACCTGTCAAAACATAAAACTAAATTTGTAATGACAGATAAAGATATATCTAATCTTCAAACATACTTAAAATCTATATGCGTGTTTCAACAAAATAAGTTGAATTTTGTTTTATTATTATCGCAAAAACAGCCTAGTTTTCGTAGTTTAGTCATATTGTATACATTGTATAACATTTTTGTAATTACCGCTGTGACGTCAATGCTGTTACAATGGCAGAATTTACCATTTCCATAACGGACAAATTGTTTTAATTGTAATTAAAAGACAAGATAATATCATCAATTGTGTTTCTTTTGATATTGAATTAATTGCATGTCTTGATTTTATAAAAGATATAATTAATTGCTCACACAGATGCATATTTTCATTTTTACATAATTCTTGAAAAAAAACTCAAAATGAAAGTACAATCGATATTCCGGTCTGTACTGGCAGCGAGTGTAAGATTCTTATAATCTTCTATGTATAAATGTTGCTAAGGACCAAATTTCTTGTGTTTCAAACTATTTAATAGCAAGGTGATACCGGTCCTACTATATGGTAGCGAAATTTAGGGTTTCAAAGATTATAAATGTATACTCTTGTATGTAAAAATACGTATGCGTGAATGAAAAAATCTAATGCCTTTTCACTTGGGGAATGTTGCCATTATCCTCTTTATTTATACAACTATGTACGTTGCCTTAAGTATTGATTTAAAATGATTAATATGCCCGATACAAGTTTGTCAAAAATGCTTTAATTTTCTATTGCAGTCTATGAAAGATATGCATTTATTTTGATCGATTATTTTCGACTAATGTATGGAAATTGGAGATACAATATTATAATAATTATGTATTAAGTATTTTTTCTTGTTGTGCATGTGTGTGTGTGCATGCGTGCGTGTGTGCGTGCTTGTGTGTGTGTTTACATCATATTAATCATAATCTGAAAAAAAAAAGGGTTCCACCATATTAAAAGAACCTCAGTGGAGACTTTTCAAATTCTTTAGATTTCACAAAAGTCAATTGTTGTTTGTTTTTTGTTTTTTCTTGCATTAAAATATGTTGTAATTTATACTAAAGGTCTTTGAAGGGCGGCGACGTGTAAAAATGGCCATATTTTTACGGCCTGAAATCGATGTAGCCTGACTTGATTCCACTGTATTCCCGTCGAAAACCGTAATGGTTGATTAAAAATGTTTAGCTGGACAGAACGACCTCCAAATTAAAACATAAAGATCAATTGCTTTTTTTCCCCTAAGTACGAGTATATTGGTATATATGTTATGGAAAAAAAATGTTTAGTTCCACATTAAATATCATTATTTTTTTTTTTTTAAAGAAAACTGAAATACAGAGAAATCATGTACAGAATATTTGATATACATGTATTAACATGTACATGATTAAGTTTTTTTTAAATGTGATTGAAGAAATCAATTATTCTTATTCTTTATTATTTTAAGACGCATTATGCGACAGAAATCAATAGTTATAATTTTTATTTTCTTTTGAAATTCAAACATGTGTTTAATAATATTTTCATAATTGGTTAAGGGTATGTTAGATGTTTCACACCTGAAGAAGGTAGCGCTGATTGTGCAGTTATGTGTCGTTAATGTAGCTAATGTAAGCAAAATGTAGTATTTGACTTCAATACCGGTAATGTATTCACTGTTATTATACCAATTGCCCACAAAATTAAAGGAGCAATGATAATTCATCTATATGGCAAATAAGTATTTTTTTGAAACTGTAACAGGATACCAAACATTAAAATCTTTTGAGAAATAAAATTATAGCTTTTCTGAACATAATACAGTATGTGATGAAGTTGCATTATAGGGACATTTGTTGAGAAAATACTCAAACTTCTAAAACACTTTCAGAATTCTTTCAAAATGTAAAATCACTTTCCAGAAGATACTTTCTTATCAATGTAATATTTTTAAGGTATCAAAATAACTGGTAACATTTAAATACGATATTCCCGAGTTTTGCAAAAACTATTTTGAATGTTATAAATAAATAGGTGAGCTTATTCTTACATGACAACGGCACGTTATCTGTGAAGTAATGAGGGCTGCTATTAAATACAAATTCTCTAACATTTTTGTAAGAGCTGCAATAACTTTACGTCTAAGGAGACACTAATAACTAAATATAGATAACTCTGCTCGCTAACTTTTAAGGTATCCAGTTTTAATGATTGCAAAAAAAGATTGTTTCGACAAAAAATGCGTTTTATAGTGTTTGCTTGAATGTAGAAAAGTACTCAACAACTTCACGTAATATATTACATGACGGTACAAAATTATACTTTCGAGATCTACATAAAATTATAATCTATATTTAAGGACCTCCTTGGAGCTCCTTTTAAGATAAAAAGAAACTAAAAGCACTTGAAATCTATGTTTCAAAGAGGTGCTTCAGTAAAATTATTTAAGATTGTAACGATTCAACCTGTACATATTTCATTCTTCTCAAGTCATAACTATTAGGTTTATTGCTTCAAGTAAAGTGAATTTGTTTCATTTTACTTGCGTTTTCTGATATATAAGTTCTAATCAGCTAACTAGCATTTCCATAACTTCATGAATTTTTAAAATGAAATGAATATAATAAATACTAATATTTTTTATGAGGTGATTATTTGATTTTTTGACATATATATGGATAAATGCCAAGTATCTGTTTACTTTTAACTTAACATAATTATATCGGTGAAACATACATGTCAAAAACAGGTGATAAGATATATGTTTTTATTATGTTTGTTTAAGATTTAAAACGATTAACACATATTTATAAAGAAAGTCAGAGAAAACCCAATGCTCTTAATGTGGGTTGAAACAAATCAATTACCTTTATTTTACGCAGTTATATTTTTGAAAACCTTCGTGATCCATCGGACTTTCTACATTAGTTTGCTTATGCCGATAATTAATTAAAAGGTATATCAGACCATATACTGAACGTTTTGCTAAACTCAAGGTAAATGTTTATTATTATAGTTTCGCATTAATATATTTAAGGCTATAATATTGTTATTTATAACTGAGTTGTCTCTATACTCTGGCACACAAAAAGATAATTTTTATACGAAACCTTTAAGTAGGTCAAAATGACCATGAAAATGATAAATGACATAATTATTCAGGTTATTATTCATGAAATTGAAATTTAGTTTTTTTTATATAGTCTGGTATTGTGTTATTTTCTGACTTTGTTTTTTTCTTCTGTTATTTGCTATCACTATGTGATTTATGAACTGGTTGTATTCATTCTTGAACACATTTAAATTTAGGGAATATTTTCTTAGGGAAGATCGAAAATACGTTTGACCTTGACTCATAAACGAACGACATTAAAACGAGGTCATTTCTTTTGAATTTTACTGTTTGTTTACTATTAGTTGCTCTAAATTTAAAAGCGATGAAAGTGTTGCCGTTATGCAACAACCACTGTGACAATATATTAATTCAAGTTGATTTGGATCTATATTTGATCTTTTAGAAGAAAAAGTAACATAAAGACAGCTTACTGTTGCCATTTAGACAGTCGTCATTTTATTTTATTTAACATATTTCATTTACTTAATTCTTCAATGCCAAATTCCTTGTGCCTTGTATATAATATTGTTTAAAAATAAGTTATGAAAATGTACATTCTGGAATATTTCGATTATAGAATGGCTGACATTTAATAGGTCAAGCCACCAGTGTCACAGGGTTAAATATTTTTACACTGGATAGTACAACTTTGGGCGTACGTTTGGTGTATTTATTAGAATTTAAGTAAAAATGGTTTAAAAATATAATTAAATAATTACACATTTTACAAATATTATACACATAAAAATAAAATACAATGAAATAACAATATATACACAATTGACGCGGAATAAGAAAATACACAAGACATACAATTAATATTTTAATATTAATACTATTTTTACCACAGCGTTTGTAATTTATATTTACTTATATGAATTAAACTAGTTCAATATAAATTGAAATAAGTAAAGTAAATGTAGATTTAATTTTAAATAGATTAACTTTAGTTTTACTATGTTTGACTTGTAAGACATGACTGTAAAGTGTGAGCGGGACAGGAAAAGCAAACAGTGCGCAGAAGTAAAAAAATATTTAAAAGAACCAATGGATATTTTTTACATAGAATTATACATAACAAACACAACAATTGGATAAGTTACAAGAAAGAACGAGTGACCAGTGTTTACGATATTGCACGGGTGAGATTGACAATGTACATTATTGACGGAAATTGTTGATTTTTACCGATTTAATACCGGAAGTTACACTTATACGATAAAAACTAAACGAAACCGAATAAAAAGGCGCGTGGACGATGATTTTGCTTAAATAAAACTATGGGAATTCACGGCTGCCATTACCATATAATTTTAAACTGTGACACATGTTAGAATCAAGCCATTGTTACTTTGATAAAAATATATTACACTAATTGCTCAGAACTGCTAGTTTCCGGTACCGCATTAGAGATTGTGACAATAAGTTTAAAGCTTCCTTAACAATAAATGTATTAATTAATGATAGCTCCTGTTTTCTTATGTTTGACTGTTTGTCCTAACTTTCCCAATCCACTTAATGTATTTAATTGAGTCCTTATTTATGTTATGGACATTTATCATTTTGATACATTATTCCTCAGAAACAGAAACATTTTTACTTATAAAGTAAGGCAAATTTTATAATATTTGGATAATGATTTTTGAGCAGATCTGAATGCCCTTTACCTGAAAAGGAGCCACTGAATGTGAAATTAATTGCATTACAGTTGTAAATTGTAAGTAATGTATTGACTTTCATATAAAATCAAAATATTGAACTTCTTTAACAAAGTACTACTCGCCAGAAAGCAACAGTCAATTAGTTATTCTTTTAAAGACATCAGTTTAGCATCAAACATTTGTGCAACATATTACATGCATAAGAACATATTCATCATTATTATCTCAAAGGTCTTTAACGCTAATAATGATAAATTTGTTAATTTTAGTAGCCTTAACTAAATATGTATTTATTTACTGAGATGCCTGCTTGTGCCTGAAATCATTGGTAATATTCTTTATTTTTCGGCAAAATACAGGTTTATACCTAATTCGAATTCCATGCCTTTTTTGCGCCTGCAGTATCAGTAAACAATTACAATTCCTCATTTGATGTCCAAAAACATGGAATGCTATAAGAAAATTGTCAAAATTTCTTTGCTGTTGTCCACAATATGCAATTCAACGTTTGTGTAACAATGTATGCAATATTATTAATAAAAATCTTCGTAGTCGGTTTATGTCTGACGAGATAAAGGGGAGTAGGTAAATAGCAGACAGGCATCACTAAGAAACATGTTTACCAATTCTTGGTATCAAACCATGCAAAATACCGAGTATTGTTGTTCAGGCCCGGCGCAATTGTTTTCATATCGCTTCTTCATTATGAAACAGCTTGCAGAATGCAACAAATAAATAAGTATCTATCAAGATAATAAGGAATATATTGCATGATATCAGGCGTTATTCCATTCGTGTAACTTCGTGTGGCTCACTTAATAAATACTAAGGCAGTCTCAGCTTGTAATTAATGCCCGTTATAGGAAACACGACAATGAAATTATTCAACGTAGAAAAAAAACTACTTTTCCAAATTTCCGGCAATTTGTGATTTTGTTCAAATTGTCTCGCTTAGATAATTTTGCACTAATGTTTCTGTTAATTAATGCAAATCAGATGGCTAATTCATCAGTGTTATCAAATAAACAATACAAAACAAAACCTTTACGTATCATAGATTGTTGAATGTGTTAACAGAAACGGTAATAATTACAAAATACAAAAGTGGATCAAAATCCAATGTTGAGTAGAAAATTTCCAGTATGTATTGCCTTTTTGCTTTCCATTTTATGTGCCCCAGTTTATGAGAATTTCATATTATATGAGCTTTTTGTGTTTGGACCTCAGTTGATTTATTTTTAATATGGGTGTTATATTGCTTTTGACATCGGAAGCATTTGTGTGGTAGTGTATGGAATTACCAAAAGATAAATAAAGCACAGTTTTAAACTACGGTATCATCGGTTATTTAAGTGTTATTCGAGATTTTTTTGAGGTTTTTGTTCTTTTTTTTTTTGTATTTTGTACTTTTTGTTAGAAACTTTAGTTAGAGATGCAGGTAATGGGCCCATAAAGCAGTTTTAAAAAGTGCTAGTAGTCAATATATGCTTACACTCATATGTGACAATGGATACAGTTTTAAAAGAAGACTCATTGATAGATTAAATATGTGTTTACCATTGATTTAATTTATCGTGACATATAACAAACAAAATAAGCGATTGTTAAATAAAAAATCCTCATCATAAGGATCTCATATCATTTTACTTGTAAAGCCACAAAACGCTTCATTAGAATTTTTTTTTAACTTCGTTGGTCACATAATATTTGATCAAAGAATAATCAGCCAACTTTTACAAAATACAATATAATCAATAAGGCCTTAAAAGTGTGATATCTTTGTTAAAATGTTAGTAATGATTCTTATATTTGATAATTTGGTTTCTGTGATAAAGAGGAAGATACAGAATCAGGTATTTAAAGAAAAATACATAAAATGTTGAAGAGATATGTGTGTACTTTATTGACAAACAATTCAAAATTTTGTCCTCTGAAAATCGCCACCATATTACGATTATAACCCCAAAATTATGTATTTATAGTTCTTTCTTTTTCCTTATTGTTACCATTTATAATGTCTAATTAAAATGTGAAGCATAGAAAATTCTAATTGTAAACTTTTTAGATCCAGGTTAGACTTATAACTGTATTTCCATCTTTTATTTGACATAATAAGCTTAGATAAAATTGTTAAATCACTTATAAAACTATACACTTTATAAATACTGCGTTTTAATGTGCCACGTCCATGTCTTATAGCAACATATACGCTTGAGTCGAGATATAAATTGCTGTTTATTTCTCGTGAAAACATATTTTCTATTGATAAGAAGAAATAATGCAGGAATACAGAAGATGTAATGATTTACCTGACCTTTTATTTTGTTTTAGAATGTTTGGGATACAGGAATACACTCACAATGTGTCACTTAAACTGTCTAAAGTGCTGGACTGGATTGGTGTAAACGAGATAACAGTGATGAAAAGAAGGAAATCAGTGCTACTGCGTGATTCACTAACGACGTTATCTTTAAAGCTTTGCGGCCATGATCTTGATACGTTCAGCTTCGGTAGTCAAATAGAAGGTACAACAACACCAGGATTAAACTCTGATGGTGATAGTGTTTATTTTATGAACAAAATCAATGTGATACAAGACTGGGATGAATGGAAACATGGTAAACAGAATTTGTTGATGATACAAGATGGGAATGTTTCACCAGGATATTGTTTGTTACAAGAGTTAAGAAATGATGTTCCAAGTCCATGCGTAATAAAACATAGAAATCATTCATATAGAGACAGAATGGGGAGAATACTGTTAAAAAATACATTATTTAATGGACCATTTGGAGCAATGGTAAAAAACGGCCCGGCCCATTCTACACAAAATGTTCCTGGACTCACTGATTGTGATTCTGTTCTTGCTTTTCCTTGTATGTCAGGACAATTGCAAGCAGGCCTCAGGTTATATCAACAAAGAGAAGGAAATTGGCCAACAAATGATATGATACAATATTGTAGTAACATGCGGTGCTTTGTGGTTGGAGTTGGAAAAACAGGAAGTGTAAATGAACTTCTTGAATGGAGAATATCCACATCATTTGCAGAGAGATTTTTAATGTTTAGCCTTAATATCACACAAGTCAGATGTTATGTTTTGATGAAAATGATATTGAAAACATTTATTACTCAAAGGTTTCCAAACAGCATTTCAAGTTTCATGTGTAAAACCGTTCTGTTACACTGTATTTCATATACAAGATCTGATGCGTTGAAGGAAAATACCCTCTTTACTTGTCTATCATTTTGTTTATCAACACTTTACAACTTTGTCCAAAATGAATACTGTCCTCAATTCCACAACACACAAAATAACTTGATGAGTGGGCGATTTTCTCCGGAAACGAAGCCGTTAATACTTGAAACACTTCATTATGTAATCGAAAGTAATGGAAGGGCATTGCTCGAAATTAAATGTGACTACTTTGATTCATATTTACAAAAAAGTTTAACCGGTCTGGTACCTAGATATGCACATAATATGCCAACTAGTATTGTTGGGCAATTGCTAACACATTCAGCCTGTTGTATAAGCACAAACTTTAATGTTCTCTTACATGAAATAAATGGTTTATCACCACGACTTACGATTCAAAAACTTTTAACATTTTTGTCACATCATCATAATGAGAATTTTACAAACATAGATAGAAAAGCGTACAGTTTGATAACACGACATTTATGTAATACATTCGGGTCAATTCTAGCATCTTTAAACATTAGCCAACAAGATCATTTAGTATACAAGAAGGCGCTTTCATTCATGTCATTAGGACTCGACTCCGATGTAGCATCTGGTAAATTGAAACTAGCATCCGTTTTCTATTGTACCGGGGATATTCAGAGGACTGAACTGGTCTTGAAAAATATTGAAGAATGTTATGATCTTAGTATTGTTACATCAGTATGTAGGTGTTACAATTTTGCAAAGGTTTCAGATAGAGAAAAGTTTAACAGCTTATGTTATGAATCAAACGATGAATACCCCCTGTTTAAACATTTAACAGCATCATGTGTCTATTTTTTACGTTGTGAAATAAATTGTTGTCCTTTTGAACTTCAACATGAAATGTTTAGATCAACACAGGAATACATTGCTAATAGAGGAAAAGATTATAAATGGATGGACATGGCTGTTATAGATTCTCTTCCGTACCTCTATTTCTTGCAATACAAGACATATTCCTGTCTAGGAAGACAAGATGATAAACAAAGAGCTCTCGAAAAGCTTAACAGAACTATTATTGTCGAACAAAATCTCGGACACAGGGAAACAGCGCTTAACCTTCTCGGACAGTGTATGGAACAAGAATACCGCAAGGACGATGCTTTGAAATGCTTTCTGATGTCCTTAATAATACGAAGAAGACATAATGCTGCAAAGTTTCATATATTTAGACTGTTAGCGTCTTTTTATATTCAGAATTTTAAGATACATGTTTGAGGAAGTAGGACTTACATCCATGAACACGCTCAATCAAACCGAGCCTGCAACATTTTCAATTTTGCCGTGTTGGGCTTTCTTTAGGGATTCTGTATTAATCTATTTTATGATCACATCCGTGTTATTTGTGCCGTGTGGCGACTGTAAAAAGTCTCCCCGTACATTTAATCAATGATGTTATATTCTCGATCCTTGAAAATAGTTCAGCACGACATTATTCTTGTGCTTTTGGTATTTTTAGTTTCAACTTTTCGGCATTTTCTAGTTGGGTGGTTCCAATATTCCTACTGGAATAATGTTGAATCACCCTTAGGATATGTTGCCTGCTTTTTAAATTCGTCTTTTGACGTCTTATCTGTGATATGCAGGCTTCATAACCTATGATCCCCTTTCAAAATTCCATTTTATTTGGTTACGCCCATTCTTTTCTCGTTTAGGGCACACGCATTTTTATTACTTAGGGACCATACGCCGCGTTTCATGGAATGGCACGGAAGTGTCACATTTAAGGTTCCATGATAACCGCCGTATGAACACATCTGCGGATGTTTCTAAATTCAAAAGTTTACTATTTCATGTTTAAATGTTGAAGTCTCCTTAAGCCGGTGCTAGGGGGCGTGGACGGTAACTTGCACTTTCCAGTACCGTCCATGAACAGGCTCAATCAAACCGAGCCTGCAACATTTTCAATTTTGCCGTGTTGGCCTTTTTTAGGGATTCTGTATTAATCTATTTTACACAGCTAACTATACTAAATCAGCGTGGGTTATGATAAACAATATATAACCAAACAAAATGCTTTGCTTGACACAAACATACTTAACGCACAGAACGAAAGAAGCATTTTGGATGTACATGGCCATTATGAATTAGTTTTTTATTTTATTTTCTGTTAAACAAGATGTCCTAGACGATATAAATAAAATATGACGGTATAACAATAAACAGGCTACTTTTTTGTTGTCTGTGATTCACGAACTGTTAGCGTCTTTTTATAATTAGAATTGTGTTACATAAAGCAGTAAGGACATACACAACTATCTTTTATAACAACAGCGTGGATATGGCTGTGGTAAACTATTCATTACCAATCAAATATGCTTTGATTGACACAAAAGACAGAGAAGGAAAGAAACCTTTTAAATGTACATGGCTATAATTAATTAGGTCATTTATTTCATTTTCTCCTAACGAATATATCGTTAAAGATAATAGGAATATATAACAATAAACAGAGAAAAATAATCCTTGAAATAGATATGAAGAACAAATTAAAAAAGACGCTGAATATTCGTGCACAGTGTATATTTTGCATTGTCATTTTAATAGAGTCACAATGTTTGCCCAATAAATGTCTAATAAGAGTCACTTATTCAATCAACTTGAACAGTATCAGTTTAAATAGAAATTATCTATCAGTGTTTAATCATTGCAATACCAGAGTGCTTTATTAATGGTGGAGCGTTTCGCCAATTAACTGTCAATTCATACACGATGTAATATTTTTCGATGTAATATTTTTCAAGTGTGTAATCAATGTCATATCAGATACAGTAACATTTTTATATGTGTAAAAGTAACATCTTATAAAATATGTGTCCATTTAGATAAACAACAAAACGTGAGATTGTTCATTTTGAATTATCGTAAAAATATGATATTATGTCAATGTGTTTGAAATGTAAGGGAAACAACTTGTATTATTGTATAATGTATGCGCATACTCCAGAGGTATCTGTTTAAGATTATCTGTGTGGCTATATGAATAAGTATTTTGAACATGTTAAGATTTTCATAATTTTATCATTTTTTAATTACTTGTGAATGAATGTGACCTTTTAACAGTGTTAAAATTTCAGATATATCATAAAACTGTTTGTATTTGTTTTGTTCTCCAATAAATATTACACTTAAACTGCTGAACTTGTGTTTGTATAATGTTTTTGCAGTGCTTTAAAGTCTTTACAACCCATTTGAAACTTGTTTAAATCAAAATGCCAACAGAAAAGGGCCTGGTCATACTGCATGGATGCACAAACTGGCCTGGCTGCGTCATAATGGCAGAGGCTGATCTCATTCAGTTTAAGCTCTAAACTCGTGGCAACGTCTGATCACTTTCGGTTTCAGCAAGCTGGCCTGGCTCTTGACTTGTGGCGAAGACTAATCACTTTCAGTTTCAGCTGCCTGGCCTAGTTCTATTGTGTTGGCAAAGCCTTTTTATTTTCAGTATCAGCTGGCTGACCTGGCTAGATACTGGCAACATTAGCTGATCCCTTCGGTTTCAGCACGATGGCTTGGCTCTATTCTGGCTGCAAAGGCTGATCAGTTAAGGTTTCAGCTGGCTGCCTTCTCTTTACAGGTAGCATCGGCTGATGGACTGGCCCTATGCTTGTGGGAATAACTGACCTTTTTTCAGAAGCCAGGTTTGGCTCTTAACTGGTTTCAAATGCTGATCAATTTTGGTTTCAGCAGGATAGCTTAGTCCCGTGTTAACAAAGATTTAAGGATAAGGATCATATTTAAAAACTCAAATATTCTCCAAAATTTATCCTCTTAGATTAAATATTCAATATTAAATATATCAAACTGGACTTAAAATATCATGTTTATGAAAGTTTAAAATAAATTTATTGTTATTTTTACAAATAATTGGCATTTTACAGTTGATCCAAATTTTGATCTTGATCCTAAAATTGATCCTTATTTTGATCCGAATATTTTTGTATTAATTTTGTTTTGTTATTAGTTGATTTTATTTAAATATAGGTTGGTTTCTTTGCAAATAAGCAAGTATTTACCATTCGAATATGTACCATTTAATTCTAGCATAATACTATCAATTTTAGTTTATAAAACAATGAAAATAAAATTAGGATCACCTGATCCTGATCCTGATCTTTTCTTTGTGAACACGGGGCCTGGCTATTTCCTGATAGCAATGGCTCAAACCTTCAGGCTGGACTGGCTCTATACCGGTGGCAATAACTGATATTTTATTCAGAAGGCAGACCTGGCTATATCCTAAAGGCAATAACTTATCTCATTTGGTTTAAGCAAGTGTTCGGCTCTATACTAGGGAACTAAAAGATCTTTTTTATTTCAGAGGGCTGCCCTGGCTCTATACTGCGGACAAAGGCTGATCACTTTCGGTTTCGATGGCGGGCGTCTATAATGTTGGCATTCGGTTTCAGCAGGCTAGTCTTGTTCTATACTAATGGCTGGCAAATGCTGATCACCCTCGATGGCAGCTGGCTTGTCTGGATCTATACTGGGGCAAAGGCTGATCTTTTTTGGTTTCAGCCAGCATGTCTGGCCTTATACTGGTGGCAAAAACTGATCATATTTGAATTCAGCAGACTGGCCTGGCTCTATAGCTGTGACAGAGGGTTATCAAATTGAATTTGACCAAGCTGGTCTGGCTTAATAATTGTGCCAAAAAAGGATCACACTCTATTTTAGCAGGTTGGCCTGTCTCAAACTTTTTTGCAAATGCTGATCACTTTCGATTTCAGCTGGTTGGCCTGGCTATATACTGGTGGCAATGGCTGATCACAATTGATTTCAGCAGGTCGCCCCTGACTTTATACTGTGGCAAAGGCTGATCACTCTAGATTTCTGCAGGCTCGCTTTGCTCTATACTTGTTGCAAAGGCTTTTGGTTTCAGCAGGCTATCCTGGCTTTCTACTAGTGGCAATAGCTAAAAGTTGCGACACAAAAAACAACAAATCAATTGTAAAAAATATACAACACTGAAAATGACGGTATTGAGTAGTAATAAAGTTATGTCTTTCAAATAAATCAGATATAATTCGTGATATGTGATATCAGCGGGAATATTTGGTCAAGATTAAATAAAAAAAGGGAATAATTATTTATGTAAGTCATTTTTAAACGGAAATGAATTCACAATAAAGAATTCGTGATATAAATACGTATATTTATTTATTTCGTATTAAAGCGTTGTTTTAAATTAATATTTATTTTTCCCATATTATTTAGATATCAATATTTCTGAAAAATAGCCATTCTAATACCTGAAGTTAGAAAAGTGTTCATAGTCCAATTTTGTAGGGAAAATTTTGTTTACATTTTGCATACAGATGTCCTTAACTCAATGCAATTTACCGATGTTGCCAATTTTCAGATTATTATTATAGTGTCAATTACATTTGTACTACCTCGGTGAATAATTGTTATTGTCTAAATAATTATATTTAATTTTCTCAAACGATTTTTGATTGGAAAAATATATTCAAAAGTAAAACATGTTGCGGACTTACGGACAACAAAAGATATTTTAAAACAAAGATAATTGATCTAATCAGACAAGAAAGATAGTTGCTTAATCTTGTTTATTAAATATGAGAAAGTAATCGAAACGACGTAATATTCACTTCCCATAGTAAGATAGGAATAAGTATAATCATATTGTTTTTATTTAATATATTTCTCCTCTCTCAAAGCCAGGTATGAATAAGTGTAAGCATATTTTTTTATCTTATATATTTCTCCTCTCTCATAGTCAGTTAGGAATTAGTGTCAGCATATTTTGTATTTAATAGAGTTCCCCTTTCTCAATGCCATGTAGGAATAAGTGTAAGCATATTTTGTTTATTCAATATATGTCCGCTCTCTCATAGACATGTAGGAATAAGTGTAAGCATATTTTGTTTATTTAATATTATGTTTCCTCTCTCATAGCCATGTAGATTTTAGTGTAAGCATATTTTGATTTTAAATTTCTCCTCTCTCATAGCCAGGTAGGAATAAGTGTAAGCATATTTTTTAATTTAATATACGTACCCTCTCTCATAGCCAGGTAGGAATAAGTGTAAACATATTTTTTATTTAATATACGTCACCTCTCTCATAGCCAGGTAGACATTAGTGTAAGCATTTTTTTTATTCAATACCTGCTCCTTCTCTCATGGACAGTTTATTTAAAGGCCTCAACAGACGATAGGATTTAGTTGTACAACACTAATTAGAGATGTGATGTACAATTTTCAAAGCAAAACAACACTTGCATTCAGACGGTAATTCTACACTGTAGGAATCATCTAAGGTTTCCCTAAAAAGGGTCTCTCCCAATTGATCCTTTACAAACTTTACTCACTAAATACTTTTTTTCCATAGGAGCAATTTTTAGCACTAAGGGACATCTCGCAGCAACATTTGTACTTGTATTAGTAGATTATTGTTTCACGTTCTTTGTGATAACGCTCTAGGATACCCTGCACGAAAAATATCAACTGACAACTTTTAATTGCATTAGCTCGTTTAAAAATACTATAATATTTCAAGTAGAAGAAGTTTTTTAGGTTATATTTACTTTAATCTGCCTGATATATATGCATTTACAATCAATTTAGATGAAAGAATATGAAAAGACCTCCCACCTCTAGAGATATAACGAAACAGCTAACTTCAGATGTTTTTTTACTAAACTTTCCTTCTGTCACTTGAGAGCTTTAATGTTTACGATTTAAATTATAAAATAAAAGGGAATATTACAAAATTTTAACTTATATTGACTTTCACCTGTTCTGTTCACTTACTTGATATCCTTATATGGACATAATGCCACTTTTTTATTCTTAGATCATGTTTTTTGACAGATGATAGTCTTACTTTATGATATGAAGAAAATGTTGCAGCATGTTTATATATAATCTATAATAAAATTAATTATGCATTGCACATTTTAGCATTATTCATAAATACTCAGGTACGATCCATTCGACTAACATATCAATTGTGTCATATATAGGCAACTATTAAAGAGAGAAATAAGGGTACATATGGTTGATAATGTATTTAAATGTTCATGATATAGATATGTGGACAGAGCTGTATTACTGGTAATAGTACTGCAGTACGTGCTGAAGCATTTTGGAAGTACTGGTACTGATTCTGCATTACTGTCTTAAAGAATGATACTGCATTACTAGGCAATACTTTTGGTTTTGGTTTTGATAAATCCCATGTATTATTCTATTTTTGTGAAAAAGTAAGTTATCAAATCTATTGATAATTTACTGCAATATTCCTTCAAATGTTAACATTGTATTCATCATAGTAAGAAGCACCAAAGACTTGAAATACAAATTAAATTGAGAAAAACAGACTCAAAAACTCTTTATCTTAAACTATCCTTATAATAATTTTTCTTTACTTTTTATTTATTAGCAAAAACAAAGAGCAAGATAAAAGCTTATCAATTGCTTCTATTCAAAAAATGATAATAATAAGTGATTCTGTTAGTAACATAAAAAGTTGTTATTTACTTTGGTATGAATTGAACAGATGTGTGAAGGTGTGAAAGGCAACAAAAGGCTGTTGTGTTTAAAATGAAAGTTGATTGCATTGTGTTACAGGTGATTGGCTACTTAACAATAAGATATGACATGAATATGATATGTTATAAATATTGTTTTAAAAAGTATGTTAAATCAAAAAAGTTATAAAAATGTAATGTTAACTTTAAAGTAAATAATCTTTTTTTTTTCTTTTTTTTTTTGCTGAATAATGTTTGCTTTTTCAGCCGAAGACCGTCTGGTTTCACCTTGACTTCCGCTAAAATTAACAGTAAAGAAATGATTATAGGCAGAATTTTCATTGTTCATTTTAACACTAATAGCCTGTTCGATTATTACTTTAGAAGAGCTTCCGTTATAGGTAGAGTTCTTTCAAACTGTTCGATTGGTCGATGGTGTTGGTGTTGGAAGAAGATATATGCCAGAATAAATATAAAAACACAATAATGATATTTTCTAGATGTTTCTAACAGCTTTTCAATAAATATATGAAATTAAATATGACCAATCGCCTTTTTGATACTTTTGCGTTCGATTTTGTTTCTCTTCTTAGCTGTTCTGGTCATTATGTTCTCTTCTGGAACCGGGCATAAGACGATTGAAACGAACTTTCGACTAATTTACAGTTGCAAAATTCTCCGTGGAATTAGTGTACAGTATCTTCTAAATGTTTTATTATGAATTCATATTCAAATCAAATTCCTTTTTGATTAAAATCAAATAATTTATAAGTAATATTGTTTAAATCTAAGATTAAATCTAAGATGACAATTGCTGGGGGAAAATGAACTGAAATAAAACTAATGAGGACGAATAAATTGATCAGTTTGCGGTTAGCATGGTCAGTGGTAGCTTATCCTATGCAAGTTAATAGGTTTGACTTCTGCGAGTATCTTTTTTTAAAGATACTTCTTGTTATAAATTGAAACTATACATATGTTGTTGTGTTTGACACTGTGCATTAATTTAATTCAAACTTTGATGAATGCATAAAAGTAATAGTACTGATACTTAATTACCTACCCCAAAAAAGTACTGGTACTGCAGAACCAGGCTAAAATCTAGTACTGGTACTGGTAATGGTACTGCATAACTTGGCAAGTACTGGTACTGGTACTTAAGTACTACACCCTTAGTACTGATGCAGCTCTGTATGTGGAAATGAAAAGTTTTATAATATCAACTTGAGAAAATACATGTTTTGCTTCATTTCATTAAAGATACTTACAATTTCAGTGATTTTTGTCTTCAATTTTTTAAAAATAATCTGTGACTTTCAGAAGGGGAAATATAGCGCAATAAATCGGAAATGGGGAAATTAACTTCAAACAACAGAAAATGGAATTTACCCACACATTCCATAAACATTTTCAATTTCAATTTAACATGCATGGTATTGCAGATTTTATCGATTATACCCGAACATATTTCATTCTTCTCATGTCATAGATATCAGGTTTATTGCTTCTAGTAAAGTGAATTTATTTCACTGTTACTTGCGTTTTCATAATTTATAATATCTAATCAGCTAACTAGCAGTTCCATAACAATAAACATGAATTTTGAAAATGAAATAAATAAAATTTATAAACATTTCTTTATGGGTGATTATCTCGTTTGACATATATTTAGATAAATGCCAACTTTCTGTTTACTGTAAACTTCACAGATATCGGTGAAAAATACATGTCAAAAACAGGTGATAAGAAGAGTTTTTACTACATGTTTGTTTAAAATTCATAAAGTATCAGGAAGATTTATAAAGAAAGTAAGAGAAACCCCAATGCACTTCATTTGGGTTTCAAACAAAAGGAATACCTTTATTGGGGCAGTTATCTTTTAGAAATAAAACCTTCTTGATCAATTGCTCCTTTTACATCAGTTATAAATTGACAATATTTGATTAATCGGTATATCAGACCATATACGGAAAGTTTTGCTAGATACAAGGTAATTCTTTAATTTTATGTCATAAATGTTATGCATCAAAATATTTAAAGCTAAATGATATTGTTATTTATATAAGTTATCTCTATACTGTGACATAAAAAACGTATAGACCAAACTTTAAAGAAAATCAAAGTGAACGTGATCATATATGTTAAATCATGGAATTTTACTTTATTTTTGATTTTATTGGCAATAACTGTGTTATTTAAAAATTAACTTATTTCATTGTTGAACACATGTAACTTTAGAGAATAATTTCTTAGAGAAGATCAAACTACGATTGACCTTGACTCATAAACGACATTTATCTTTTAGGTCAAAGTAAAAAATATTTTTTTAACTATGATATACTAGGCACAACAATACTTGGGCCATAATATTTAGGAAAATTGAATAGAAGATGATTTTAATCTTTATTTGACCTTGACGTCAATTTCAAATAAAGTAATTTTGATAGAGTTAACCATAACATCATTCATGGATTTGCTTGGACAAGGATCACGATAAAAAGCTTACATGTTGAATCATGCAGATTGAAAGTTAGATAGGAGCAAGTTATTGTTTTCTTTAGCAAAATATATAAAACGCATTGCTTAGTACTGGTTGGTTCCAGAAACGCATTTGAGAGTGATACAATAAGCTTATAGCTTCATTCCTCTCTGATTTCTTATGTTTGACTGTTTGTCACCCATTTATTGTATTCAATTTAGTCTTAATCTCCATGAACATTCGCCTTAAAGGCATATAATACTTCATAAACATATACATTTTTACTAAAACAGAAAGGCAAATATTAACTTTATAACATTTGGGTAATGGTGTTAGCGCATGTCATGATGCCTATAATCAGAAGAAAGTGAAACTGAATTATTTAGCATTACAGTTGTAAATTGTAAGTTATGTTTTGACTTTCAGTTCATATAAAATAAAATACTGAATCACTGTAACTGAATTATTAATTGCCAATAAAGCAACAACAGTCTATTAGTTATTGTTTGGAAGCTTGAAAACATTTCTGAGGCAAACTGGGCCTTTAAATATTTATAACGGTTTTACAAATACAAATACTTTAAAATAGTCATAAACGTTTATGATGTGGCATAGATTTGTAAGTTAATAGTACTCATTCTAAGTTAAACATAAATATATTTTTATTCTTATTGCTTCCATTTTGAGACATCAGAATAACAGTGAAAATGTGTGCTACAAATTACATTTACATGGTGATATTCATCTTCATTATGCTAGATAACTGATAATGATAAACTTTGAGGTAATTTGAGGTAATGTAACTAAATATGTGTTTATCTACTGTGGTGCCTGCCTGTTCATGAAATTATTGGATATATATTCTAAATTTTCCGGCAAAATACTGGTAAATTCCAAATTCGAATTCCAGGCCTTTTGACCTACACTATAAGTAAACAACTGCATATCCTCATTTCATGTCCAGAAACGATCATGAAATGCTATAGCAACATTGACATGTTTAAAAAATCCCAAATTACACTTATTTATACGTAAAATTGTGGAGATTTTTTCACCTTATATTTTATCCTACAGGCTTCTAAATAATTGGCATTTGTTTCGAGTTTGATTGAGTCTTTTCATGAGAGATAATCAAAAAGTGTTACATCTCTAAAAAAGCTCCCTCGCACAGGCTTAACGAAAAATAAATAAAAAATACCACAAAAACAATTTTGGGCCATGTTTTAACATGACAGAACGCGAGTTTTGTTAATTCCAAGATTTTTTAAAATCATTTTATAATGACACTTAACCTCATATAGATGTGTTTTGAAGGCCTTTAAGCCTCCCCCTCCCTTGGAGGTCTCAATAAATGAAGAACAAGTCCTAGTTAGGCCCCAAACATTTTGTTTTCCTCTGTGAAATGTTGTTAAAAAAATGATCACTTTTTCGGCGCCTCTTTTTATGAAACAAATACATCAGATGGGTTCGAGAGGGGAGACTATGCCCTCCTTTGCTTAGGGGATTAAAGGGGGGGGCAAGGGAATTTTTGACTTGTGAGAGACTAGGTCTCAGGTCGCTCTTAAGGTAACGTGTAACAAACCCTGAAAAGCATTTTGCACTACCTCAAACAATTAAGAAGTTGAAACACATTTCAATCGGTTGCCATGGCAACAGGAAATTTAGAATTGAGCATGCTGTTTCAAAGGCTAGGGCCGACACGAGGGACACATGACTGGAATCACCGACCTACCGTAAGCTAGTTTAAAAGCTTCCTTATATACAAAAAACCCAAAGTTATGAACAACAGCGGTAAAGACGAGATTGCATTTGTGAAAAGATGCTATACCACTGCATTAAAACAACATTTTTCAATACAATAATGAACTTTGTTATGATTCAGTTGTGTCTAGTTTATTTGGGGATTAATGTCTTATTTCTGCATGTCAAACGATGTCGGTTAGTTTATATTGACATGTTTAGTCAAAACCATTTTTAAAGAATCTTCCTTGAATGAACAATGCCAAGAGTTTGGTTATTTTGCACATAGCATTGCCTTGTGGACCTCTAAAAAAATATTTATCATGTCCTTGTATCGTGGTTTGCATGCATGGGCACCTGTTTGCCGTACTACTTTCTAACGAGCGTCGCTTTATTCGATTTTTTTATTACGACTAGTAACCCCCATCTGTACCCCCGATAATAATTGCTGTTACAAAATAAAACTGTTCATTAACCAACTGAAATTCATTGTTTTATTGAGAAACCCTTTTCAAGATATTTACAGACGAATTATTTCGACCTAAATACGACATAAAAGTCTACATATATTAAACGTTCATAGTATCCGGGGTAATGTTTATAAACATTGTCGGCTGAAATGTTTTAACTACTGTTAAGACAATGAGATTTGCAAATGGTACTTTTGACATCCATGGGGGGGCGGGTAATTTATGTGAAGGAAGTTATGAGGATCAAATTATGACTGCTACTGTTTCAGAGGTGTCTTATGTTGATGTTATGAATGAATAAGGAATTGATATCGAAATGATATGTACTGAAATGAATGAAGATCCTGCTGATCAGTGACCTGAAATCATACAGACACATGAATTAGCTGTACCTGTCCCTAATGAAACTGAACATTCTACTGTTAGTAACCCTTTAGCAAATAAATTACTTTCTACTTCTACTGAAACAAATGAAAACTCCATGTCTAGCTTGAACATCCAAGAATCCACAAATAGATATAACCTAAATGAATCAGTATTCAAAAAAATTTCTTCTGATGATGTTAGAAATTTTATATAAATGAAGAGTGTCTGATGTAGCAAAATTTGAAGGATTTCTAGCAACTTAACAAGAAACAAAATTAAACTCGACCTCTTAAGAGAGTATTTAGCCAACTTTATTATATTAGAAAGGAAGCCAGATGGAAATAATTATGAACAATCTACTATCAGAAACAAGGTATCAAGCATCGACCGCAAACTCCGCAGAAATATCACCACAACATTTTTACAGAGCAGTCAAATATATTTTAACTAAGCCGCGATGCTCTTCATGCCAAACAGAAATTACTCAAAGGCTAGGAAAAGGAAAAAGGCCAATAAAGTTCAGCCCAATATCTGACCAGTAAATCAATATGCTCTACGAAAAAGCCATTCTATGTGCCATTAATGCTAGGACACTATTAAACACCATCTGGATCAACAACCATAAATTATGATTTGATGTACATTTTAATTTATAATTATAAATGTATAATTTTAAAATGATAAAGTCTTTAAAAAGACACTGAAAAAAATTCTAATTAGATTTAAAAACAAACTTTTTTTAAATAAATGACAAATAAAAAAATAACTTTGATATTATAGACAAAACATTCACAGATTTTAATTTTACAAACCATGAATCAGCAAATAAGTGCTCCCGCTGAGAATTGAACTCCTCTTATGTATGTACATTTGCTCCTGAAAATTTCCATTGTTTTAAAGAATTTCTCAGCATCAGTTTAACTATACACATACGAATATTTTTAAAAGTACACTTAAAATGATTTTTCATCATCTAATTATAAATGGCAATTTCTAAAAGATTTTGCTAAATATTAACAATTGTTTATTACTTATGGTGCTTATTTTACCAATCTAAGACATTTGATGTTCTGATGATAAACAATAACCACAAAATATAGATGCCAAGTCTCTATGTATTTGATTTTGTTGCTTCTTTTCAACAAAATCTGGATTAAAACTACTATTAAAACTGAACAATATGTACTATTCATTTATGGATACTGATATCATTTATAATCTCATTATTGAATAATGCAAATACTATGGTAAAAAACACACAAAAACCGTACAATTCTAAGCTGTAGCATAGACAGTCTAACACAAAAGTGTTATTTTTACAACAAAAAATAACAAATCAAAGAGACCGTTTTATTTTACAAATTTAGACGGGTGACATTTGTCTGCAGCTCAGATTGTATACAGTACCTAAAACTAAGAGAGCGACAGACAAACACAAGGACAACACTAAACATCAATGATGTCCGAAAGGTTACTCCAAAAATTTATGCATCCCTGAAGACCGAGAAAGGTGTCCGGTGAAGATGTACTAATTCTATGCAGGCAAAAGATGCAATGACTTTTGCGAACCAGACAATTCTTTTTACATCCCCCCCCCCCATTCGATTTCTCAAAAAAATGATAATAAAAATTTGTTTTTGAAGATGCCTCTTGGAGAGAAAAAATGGAAGTCTGGTGAAAACAATGGCGTTGAATGGTGGTTTGGATGAAAATAAACGTTAAAACAATCAAACAAGAAGGAAGCACCTTGATCAAAAACTTCGAGATTCTGGTATTGCCCCAACCGATATCATGCAGATCAGTGGTCAAGTGAACATTCAGTCTGTAATGAATTATTAAACAATTTCGGAGCAAACACATAAACAATGGTCTAAAATTCTGTCTATAACTATAACTTGAACATAAGTGAAATCATATGTGTTTCATGTTTACATAGCATGTTGCACAGTTGTAGCCTGTTTGCATGTAGGTCACTGGATGCGTTTGAAATGACTTGTAAAAGTATTGATTTGTTGATGAACTGTTTTACTGTAGAGATTTCTTGTCGATAATAGATAAAAGATAGAATAGTTTCGAAGACTGGTTTTACATGTTTGCTTTTAAAATATATCAGAATGCTAAGAACTATTTGTTTAACCATGCAAAGGCCAAAGTAACTAAACGAACGTTACAACAAAGGGATATAACTCTGTTCAAAATTAAAAGTAATTTGCCTGATAAAATTATGTAAATAAAAACGATGACAGGAAAAAAGAATAATAAATTGAAGCCGTGGATGGAAAAATGTAATCTGACTCTGCTCCGGAATTCATTTGGTTAGCCTTCGGCTCACCAAAAAAAAATCCTCCGTCTCGGCAGATAAATTTTCTCCATCCACGGAACCAACCTATTATTCTCTATATCCATCATGTCCCGGTATTAAAATTCACTAGACCACGAGGTTAACTAAGCTTTCATAGCTTTGTATTGGAAAACACAGTTACGTCTTCCTTTGTAAAACTGCAATGTCTTGAACTTAGATATTTGTCATGATCATTTACAGTAGCAAACAGATTTTTTAATGCTTTGGTTATAAATGACAAAACATATGATAAACAAGACCATGAAGAAAAGGTGGTGCTCAACGAACGCAGCCCCTACCCTACCCAGCAACAAGAGCCAGCGGCAAGGAGCCCAGGAGGACCCCAAACAGAATAAGGAAAGGGCACAAGGCAGAGCACGGGCAGGCAAACCACTATCTAAGAATAAATAACTAGAAACCGACAAGGAACTAATAGAAAACAAACAAATGATCGAACATTAGACCCATAAAGCAAAAAGGCACATGCCAAGGGGACATGAGACCCGGGGAGGGGAAGGGGAATAAATGCAATAAATAAAAACTAGGGGCAAAGGGGAAGATACTTACCGTAGACGAGAAAACAACAAGAGACTCAAAAGTGTCACCGAAACATTATAAAACAACATAGACAAACATCTGAGGAACATAGAGGGGCGCCGCCTTGGAACGGTCAGCAGCATTAATACTGCTGGGGAGTTTAAACCCGTTAATGGTGCACCAAACCTCACTCTTAGCCCCACCATGTTCCTATAAACGAGACAGTGTAAATAAAATGAATCCCCGCCAAGTGAAATTCTAACTGTTGTCATGGTAACAAAAGGTGAAATAAGTAAAACATCAAAATGCTCATGTAGAAACATACAAAAGAAAACCCAATGAAAATAACAAAAGTACTCAATGTCTTAAAGGAAGACAGAGCAACAAGAAGATCGACGAAGCAAGACAGAAGACGAACATAAAGGCAATTCAGTCCCAAAGGGATCTATGAACTGTCCATCATAGAGTCTCCCACTTGGTCCGTCAGATGTAATCAAAAGAGGAAAGCGTAGCGTCCAACTGTAAATGGGTTGAACACTAAGCATGCGGTATGTCTTAAATAGTAGGGTCATAACCCTTTTGAGTAAAGACACCAGAAAAATTACAATGACCCAAGATCTTACGAAGTTTGTAAACAGCATCCCCGTAAAAATCAGCCTGGCTAATCCCTTGTCGCAGAGGAGTTTTCAGATCACTATTGAATTTTGAAATTAAATCAAAGTTACGATTGTAAAATTTTGTAAATTTTTTACGTAATTTATAATAGCGGTAGTCCTGTTTGAGTAGCTCACCGGTAATGAAAATATTTCGCTCGTTAAAATCCTTTACGTTGCTACAAGCTCTAGCGAAACTTATTAACTGAGATATATAAACCCCGTAATATGTTGCATGCGGTGCGTCTCCACCCAAATGAGGATAACTTACTATATCAAAATCAAAGTCATCTCTTCTATCATAGATTTTAAAACCTATTGTAAAATAATTTCTGAAAACGTAACCTTTTTTAATCATTGTTTATCAATTGAGCGATCAATGACAATTATGTCCTTCTTGTTTTTACGAAGAATTCCTGCGATTAACGACAGTTTAAAAGGACTCTATGGAGGTTTGTTCTCATGATAGGACCGGAAATGTGTTAACATTTGATTACAAAATTTCAACTCATTTGCTCACACAACTGATCCCGAATACTCCAATGAAATGTGAAGACATTTCCAAAATGGAAGAGATTTTTCAAATATTTTTGACTGAAATCTGGTTAAGAATCGTTCTATTTATATATGGTATTTAAAATTTGACAAAGGTCACTCTTTTCTTTGATGAAAGAGTAAGCAGGGACAGTTGATCCCATATCAGCTTATAGCTTTAGTGTTAAAGTCAAACAAAGTAATTTTAAATTTGAACACGTCTGGCGACAGACGGAACTTAAAGATTTCGTGAACTTCTATAATAAACATTTTAACGGGATGCATAATGGGCGTTCATGTCTGAATTTATGTGCCGTTATTTATAATTTTCAATTCAACATTTGTGTAACCATGCATACAATATAATTATTCAATGTCAAAGAAAGTGGCTTATGCCTCACGAGATGAATACGGGTAAGGTTTATGAAGGACAAAAATATCTTAGAGATAAGCTGCACGCACCTTGAATGTTTTCCAAAGGGTATTTAATGAAATGTAGAATAATTTCAAAATTGAAGGAATTCTAGCACATTTTCATGGTGGTGGCTGCTCTTGCCTTACATAAATGCACAATACCGACAAATTGTTGTTCAAACCCCGTACAATCCTTTGCAGGACACATCGTCATTAAAAATCAAGGCATTTAGGAATAAATGGCATGCTTCTGGTATGGATGACAGGCGTCCTATCTCATTTGTTACTTCGACGAATAACCACGTCAGAGAATGTCAGGATGCTAAGGCACCAAAGTACACCAAACACTACAATTAAACTGATTCAATCTTTTATATTCAAATTGTCACGCTTAGGTAATTTTGCACTGATGTCCTGTTCTTTTCATTAATTCAGATGATTTTTTCATTGGTTTTGATTATTTTAATTGACTAATTTTAAATTGTTTTTGTAGGATGAGAAAGATTCGATTTAAAGGAAGAGATAAATTAAACTCAAAGAATAATTTATATTTAATACTTTGCTGATCTACTATTTAGTACAATTTAACCTATCCAATTAAGGAATCAAACTTTCAATTTCGAATTGTACACTTCTCAATTGTAATTAAAATTTTACACTTTATGAATACATTCTTTGAATGTGCTACTTCCATGTTTTACAGGACCAAATATGCTTGATTTATATCAGATTTTTTATCGTCAAAACATATTTGCAAATGTAATGAAGAATAGCATTAAAGAATACAAAAACTGTTATGAATTAAATGAATCTCGGTATTATTTCAGAATGTTGAGACAACCAGATTTTGCTCACAATGTATCACTTAATATGTCTCAAGTGATGAATAGGCTTGGAGTAAACGAGAAGATGGTGATGAAAAGAAGAAGATTAATGTTACTGAATGAATCAGTTTTGACGTTGTTTCCTCAGCTAATAGGTATTGATAGAAATACATTCTTCTTCGGTAGTCAAACAGAAGGTACAACAACTATAGGCTTAAGATCTGACCTAGATCTTCTTATTTCTACGAATAAAAATTAATGTGATACAAGACTGGAGTGAATGGAAACATGGTAAACATAATTTGTTGATGATTCATGATGAAACTGTCTCACCAGGATATTGTTTGTTACAAGAGTTAAAAGACGCATGCCTCCACTGCCCGCACTTAGTTGAAATTAATGATATTCATATAAAGATAGGTTGGGGAGAATATTGTTAAAAAATACATAATCAATTGTCTAGAGATAATGTTACAGTGAGACATGGTCCGGCCTTGTTGAAACAAGGTGTTCCTGGAGGCAGTGATAGTGATTTAGTTTATGCCTTCCCCTGTCAGTTTTAAACCAGTTCAAGCACGTCGCATTGGTTAAACAACATAGATTAGGATATTGGCCTACAAATGATATATAGAGTACTGCAGAACACGAGATTGTTTTTAGTAGCCGTCGCAAAGAACAGGAATGCAAATGAAATACCCTTAATGGAGAATATCTACATCATTTGCAGAGAGATGTTTTAATGTTTATCTTAACATAACACAAATCAGATGTTATGTTTCGATGAAAATGATACTTAAAACTTTATAACCCAAATGTCCCCGACAGCATTTCAAGTTCATTGTGTAAAACACATTTGTTACATTTGTATTTTTCATATACAAGAGCTGATGCATGGCAGGAAAATACCCTCTTTACTTGTCTATCATTTTGTCTATCAACACTTTACAACTGTGTTCAGAATGAATACTGTCCTCATTTCATCATCACAGAAAATAACTTGATGAGCGGGCGACTTACTCCGGAAACAAAGCCGTTGATACTTGAAGCTCTTCGAAACGTAATCGAAAGTAATGGAAGGGCACTGCTTGAAATTAAAGGCGACAACTTTGGTGTGCTTCTACAGTCAAGTTTTAATGGTTCTATGCCAATAAGTGCACATTTCATACCAATTCGCATTGCTGGGCGATTACTAAGAGATATACACGTTAATATATGTACAGGTTTTAGAGATTTATTACATGGAATGAATGATTTGTCACCAAGACATACGGTGCAAAAACTTTTAACATTCATGTCAAATCATTATAATGATAATTTCACAACATTAGAGAGAGAAGCGTACCGCTTGTTAACACGACATATATGCAGTGTACTTGGAGCTATTCTAGCATCTTCAAACATTAACCATCAAGACCAATTGATATACAAGAAATCTCTTTCGTTCATGTCAATAGGACTTGACTCCGATGTAGCATCTGGTAAACTGAAACTAGCATCAGTTTTCTATTGTACAGGAGATATAGACCGAACTGAAATGATCTTGAAACAAATTGAGGAATGTTATGATCTTAGTGTCGTTGAACCAGTATGTGGGTGTAACCGTGTTACAATGTCTCTGGGAAGAGAAAGATTCAACAGCATATGTTATGAATCAAATGAAGAATGCCAACTGTTCAAACAAATAACTGCATCATGTGTTCGTTTTATTCGATGTGAAATTAACTGTTGTCCATATGAGTTTAAATATGAAATTTTCAGATCAACACAAGGAGATCTTGCTTACAGATGTGTAAATGATAAATGGATGGACATGGCTATAGTAGACTCTCTTACTTACCTCTATTTCTTACAGTACAAGACATATTCCCAACTAGGAAGACAAGATGATAAACAAAGGGCTCTCTCTAGCATGGCCAGAACCATTGATGTTGAACCAAATCTCGGACATAAGGAAACAGCACTCAATCTTTTAGGCCAGTGTATGGAACAAGAGAATAATCTGGACAATGCTTTCAAATGTTATGCACGTTCTCTTCAGATTAGAGGACGAAATAATTCGGCAAAGTTCCATATTTGTAAGCTGTTAAACAAATTGATTGGCGTCCGCGCCGAAGCGCGGCGCCCCTTTATGGAATGAAATCAGATTTTGTGAAAGGGCGACAGCAACTTCTCGAGCCTTTTAGTCGGCATAATAAAAGCCGATCATTCCGATCGGAATGAGGGTGCTTGATTATTATTAATTAAAAATGAAATGTCGCGATATGTACAATGAATAGCGAACTGGAGGATTTCGCAATGCAAACATTTTCAAATGCAATAACCTTTTCCGTCTATTCGATTTTTTTATTGATCATTTTGTAGTACACAGTGGGTTATCATGGTATGTTAAAATAGAATGATGAGTTGATGACCTAAATATTCCGAAAATCTATTTATAGAGGGATGTACTCCTATCGGTAATTCCGGTCTCTCCCGGTCTATTTTGACCGGGATACTAGTGACATCACGTTTATTGTCCGGTCTCTCCCGGTTTTGGAGTAGATGTTTGATATCGTTACAGAACAATACAAAAAAGAGAGGAAAACAATATTCATAAAAATCTGTATTTTTGTTATTAAAATAGATATTACAATTATTGTATAATAAACAATAATGCTCAACATGACATGGTAATATAACCTGTGTCATATTTTTACTAAGTGTGAACAGATACCTTAAGAGGGGGTCTTCGCTAATAGCGATTACATAATAAGGGACAATTCCACAACTGTGGTGTTTATCATGCGTTACATCATGGATTATAAATGATTGTATACATGTATATCCGTTGTTAATAATAATCACGATCATAAAGAAATAATTAACAAGTAATATTCTAATCTCTAGCATGCCAATCAAAGTTCATAATGAACAATGTCTTCCGTCCGTTCATTCTGGTAAAAACCAATTAACCATTGAAAAGTTTATAAGAATATCTTGACATCATATGTCTAGCTAGTTTATCTTCACTTTCTGCATTTCTTGCTTGGACGCCCTTTGATGCTTTGCATCAATGCTTTTCTTGTCAATAACTAGTATTCACTTGTTTTGAAAGAACTGCATAATTGTATCATCAGCAATCAAAGACGCCTTGAAGAAAAAGAATACACCAGTTTTACCTTGTTTTACCAGCTAGAAAAATTAATGCGAACAAAGTTTTGAACATAAAAATGACACAGCCCTTTGAATTATTAAACAGTATAACTTTTAAACAATGAAATAAAAATGTTTTGCTATCCCAGCTGCTACGAGGACGGAATAATTTGAAAATTAGTCCTATTTGTGATCTTATCATCACAGTTATTGATGTTACCTTTAAGTTAATAATATATGATAATTGATGAGGAAATTATCATAAGAGTCCTAAAGTAACGAATTTCTATCGAATAAGTAATTAGTATATATACAAAAAAAACTACACTCAACGTATCTTTGTTTTAAATTATATATTTTGATGTCTATCTTTCATTTGAATTTGAAATTTTCATAACGTATTCATAAATTTTAGAAAAAATCATGCATTTTTTACATTTTTGAAACATTGCAATATGTTTGCAGTATACATGTTTATTGATATTTACATTAGATGATTGAGCATAATGAGTGACTACCAAATACAATATATAAACTAAATTTATATATATAAGAACGTTTGGAGCATAAATGTTTGAGCAAAATTTGTTACTACACCATACTTTATAATAACGTATTGAGTATAAACGTATTGTGACTACACAGTACCGTACGTAATCGCATTAAATACATTGGTGTCCTTGTTTTATAGCATTAAGGTATTGACATAATATGTGACTATACAATAATTTATATAAACGTATTGATCTATAAGGTTTTAAGCATAATAAGTGACTACACAATACCATATATAGACGTACTGAGCAAAAACGTATTGAGCATAATGTGTGACTACACAAAACGATATATAAACGTATTAGATAAAACGTATTGTGACTATACACAATACCATACATAATGCATTAAATATCTTAATACCCGTCTTGTGTGTATATTATGTGTATTGATAAATATCACGGTATTATATCGGCTTTTCCTTGTTTGGGTCGTCAAACCAAACAATAATGTTAGGGAAATTTAGACGCTGATGCTGTTAATTGCAAATGCCGAAAGTAGTCCGCTTTTTGAAGCGGTTACTTCCCTTTATAAGTACACTAACGCCGAAAAGTTCAGGGGAGATCACAGCGTCAAGATAGTCAAATGACAGGTGCATTAATTTCCAAGTAAAATATTTCCCGAATGTTCGAAGATTTCTAATATTGTTTTATTCTTTATAGATATACATGCTTATAGTAAGCTCCCTGATTATCTACATCTGTGTTAAACAACAGTTAGCGTCGTTACAAACCCTAATTTAGAATAATATGGTTTTCTTCAGGCCATTGACATATATCTTCACCGTAGCCGAGGGTTTGCGCGCTCGCTTAGGAAGTGAGAGGTCTGCAGTTCAATTCCCAGTTAAGGCAACTAATTTTTTTAATTTTTTTTTTCAAATTGTTTTAGTCAAATAAACATTGAATTGAATAACAGTGTTGCAATTAGTTTTATAGCCAATTTACTACAATTAAAACGCTGGAAAGCATTGGTGGCACTATACAAAAACAATTTGGTTTATAATCTCACAACCTTCACCTTTCTGACATTTTGAGACCCAAACAAATTCAGCGCCTTCAGTGCTTTGATTACTTTATCATATGATATAAAATTTGTTTCTTCTTTGCAATAGAACTAAAACAAACAGCGTCATTCTTCTTGTTTAACAAATGGTATGAATAGGTGTTATATTTATACTTACCTCATTTGTGACAATATCATTTAATTCGATCCCATCATTTATTTAAAGGTTTAACAGTTCAAAAAGTGCTTAATTATTTTTATTTACTGATTTACTGTTCAATAAAGTATATCCTAAATTTATAAATCAAGGAATTTGTAATATCTATGAGTCTCTGAGTCGGAGATAATTAAAATTATTAAAACATCAACAAGATTGGAAAATGTCAATACATATGAATCATTTAATGAATGTCCCGTCCTCACAAACAACATTTTTTCGCAGTTCCATGACGTCTTTAAAAGTTTAAAAAAATTATTTGTATTACACATACGTTGCAGTTATCAGAATTATCAGTTGTCTACTGATTTCTTAACGCTGTCGTTATTCATAACTTGTAATATTATACATTCATGCTTATACAGATATTGTGTACTTAGGCTCATTTTACATTTCTCAATATATTTATTAAATACACATGTAGTATAGCGGGAAGGTAATGTAATTTAACATGTACATATAGAATTAACTTAAACGTTGTTCACCTTTAAATCATTCGTTTTGTAACATCAAATCCAATGTTTTATGTTTTTGTGTTCTTAATTTTAGCAGAAAATCTTACTTTCGGTCTCATGTTTATATTGCACGTGTTTTTCATCCTGTCAGCCTGTGTAGTAAACAAAATAAAATAGAGCAGAAAAGGTCTATCTTAACACTTGTTATCTATAACAGATAATCCAAACATAACCTTTATTATGCCCCCACTTCGAAGAAGAGGGGGTATATTGCTTTTTACTTGTTGGTCCGTCGGTCTGTCGGTCCGTCGGTCCGTAGACCAAATGGTTTCCGAGTGATAACTAAAGAACCTTTAGGCCTAGGAACTTCAAACTTGGTATGGTGATTAGTTATAACCAGTATATGACCACTATTGATTTTGGGGTCAATGGGTCAAAGGTCAAGGTCACATTGACCTTGTAAGCAAAAACGGTTTCCGATCAATAACTAAAGAACCCTTAGGCCTAGGAACTTCAAACTTGGTATTGTGATTGGTCATGATCAATAAATGACCCCTATTGATTTTGGGGTTAAGGGGTCAAAGGTCAAGGTCACATTGACCTCTAAGGTAAAAACGGTTTCCGATCAATAACTAAAGAACCCTTAGGCCTAGGAACTTCAAACTTGTTATGGTGATTGGTCCTGACCAGCGGATGACCCCTATTGATTTTGGGGTCAAGGGGTCAAAGGTCAAGGTCACATTGACCTTGTAGGTAAAAACAGTTTCCGTTCAATAACTAAAGAACCCTTAGGCCTAGGGACTTCAAGCTTGATATGGTGATTGGTCATGATCAGTAGATGACCCCTATTGTTTTTAGGGTCAAGGGGTCAAAGGTCAAGGTCATATTGACCTCTTAGGTAAAAACGGTTTCCGATCAATAAGTAAAGAACCCTTAGGCCAAGGAACTTAAAACTTGGTATGGTGTTTGGTCATGACCAGCAGATGACCCTTGTAGATTTTGGGGTTAAGGGGTCAAAGGTCAAGGTCACATTGACTTTGTAGGTAAAAACGGTTTCCTATCAATAATTTAAGAACCCTTAGGCCTAGGAACTTCAAACTTGGTACGGTGATTGGTCATGACCAGCATATGACCCCTATTGATTTTGGGATTAAGGGGTAGAAACGGTTTCCGATCAATTCACTAAAAACGCTTAGGCTCAGGAACTTCAAACTTTGTATGATGATTGATCGTGACCAGCAGATGACCCCTATTGAATTTTGGGATCAAGGGGTCAAAGGTCAAGGTCACATTGACAGTGTAGGTAAAAACGGTTTCCAATCAATAAGTAAAGAACGCTTAGGCCTAGAAACTTCAAACTTGGTATGATGATTGGTCATGGCCAGCAGATGACCCCTATTGATTTTGGGGCCAAGGGGTCCAAGGTCAAGGTCACATTGACCTTGTAGGTAAAAATGGTTTCCGATCAATTACTAAAGAATGCTTAGGCCTAGGAACTTTTAATCTTGGTATGATGATTGGTCATGACCAGTAGATGACCCCTATTGATTTTTGGGGTCAAGGGGTCAATGTCATATTGACCTTGTACTTAATGACGGTTTCTGACCAATAACTCATCAACTCAAGTTGCCTTGGTTGATATTTTTTTATTAAACTAAAATGCTTTTGGTATACACATTTGAAGGTCTTATGTAATATAACAACTTGGCTGTCATTAATGAGGCTTACATGATTCATAAAATTTATGCATCTATTATTTGGCAAGATTTGTAATAACTTTAATTGCTTCACACAACCTATGGGGTCACAATTATTATTACCTTGTGACTAGTCATGACCAGTAAATACTAGATAACTGATAACCCTTATTAATTGTTTGTTCACTGGGTCAGATGTCATGCATAATAACCTGATCACATGACTAATTTGCTGCCGATAGGGGGCATACATGTTTTACAAACATATCTTGTATTATAATACAATCTAAGATTGTTACGAGCCAGGCGTAACGAGAAAGAAAAGCCAGCAACAAACTTGTAACAATAACAAATTTATTACAGAAAAATTATTAAAGAAAAATAAAATAACAAATTATGTTAACAAATACCTGAAGTCCAAATGAAAATGAAAATTTACAAATGTCTAGTCTGATCCTGGAATGATCCTTTTTAATAGCACATTTAAATCCAAGTTAAATCCAAGAACACTTTAGAATAAATTCCCACAATAAAATCCACGAGAATAATTTATTTTAAAATCCAAGCTCCAATAATTCACTTAATATCCAAGTTGAATAATACTCCAAATATATTGATTTCTTAAAAGGTAACTGATGACTTAATAGATCACTGATGACTTAAAAGGTAACTGATGACTTAAAGATAAGATTAATGAAAAATGTCTCCTTATATATATTAACTAAGAAGCTTCCAGAAAGGTCTATTATGTTCTCAAGTAATCATAATCTAGCAACTTCAACAATAAAGATCATTCCAGAAGTTTCTATCTAAATATAATGCATGAGTTTTCTACAACAGTTAAGAACCTTCTAGTACATACATGTAGTTTATGTTCTAAAAATAGAACAATGATAATATTGGAAATACCAACTGGTCAGATACAAACTATATACATGTAATATGTTGCATACATAACACTTCCCCTCTTCAAGAAAAAGAAATATGAATGAAATGAATATTTTTTTTTACATAAATTCAAACAATGTAACTAACAAATAACATAGGAGAAATGTTAAACAATTTTATACATTCATATATATGTGTATTACAAACAATAGCAAACATCAACAAAAAAAATAACCAATCATATCATATAAATGTTAAATTTAAAATACTGTAAATAACAGTTTTAGACACGTGAAAGTGCATCAGGGATCAAATTATCTTTCCCTTTAATGCGTCTAATGTCAAGACTATATTCTTGCAAAAATAAGCTCCACCTCAACAACCTTTGATTTTTGTTTTTAAGTTTATGCAAGAAAGTGAGGGGATTGTGATCACTAAAGACAACAACAGGCAACTTTGAAGAAGTTAGATAAACTTCAAAATGCTGAATAGCAAGAATAAGAGCAAGGCACTCTTTCTCTATAGTAGAGTAATTTTTCTGATGTTCATTAAACTTTTTAGAAAAGTAACAAACAGGGTGGTCAACACCATTGTTGTCTTCTTGGATCAATACACTTCCCAGCAACCTATGTCACTAGCATCTACAGCTAACTTAAAGTTTTTATTAAAATCTGGTGCAAGAGAACTGGTGCACTCTTAAGTATGGCTTTAAGGCTGTCAAATGCCTATTTGACACTTTGTCATTCCAAATGAATTTGTTTCTTTTCTTTAACAAATTTGTCAATGGTTCTGCAATAACCGAAAAATTATTACAAAATTTTACGATAATACCCTGCCATACCAAGAAATCGCATCAGTTGTCTTTTACAAGTTGGCACAGGAAATTCAGAGATAGCTTTGACCTTAGCTTCTATTGGTTTTACTTTACCCTGTCCCACTACATGTCCTAAAAATGTTAAAATTGCATGACAAATTCACTTTTTGCAAGATTAACTGTCAATTTAGCATCACTAAGTCGGTCGAAAGAATGCTCTTATAGTTGTGAGATGTTCCTCCCATTCATCAGAAATAGATGATTGCGTCATCAATGTATGCGTCACATCCGTGTAGCCCAGATATTACCATGTTTATAAGTCTCTGAAAAGTTGCTGGTGAGTTTTTCATACCAAAGGGCATGACTTTATATTGATATAGGCCCGTCTGGTGTTACAAAGGCTGATATTTCTTTAGCTCTATCAGTAAGTGGAACTTGCCAGAATCCTTTTAGGAGATTCAAACTTTGTTACATACTTTGCTTTTCCAATTTTGTCAATACAGTCATCAATTCTTGGAATAGGAAATGAATCAGTTTTGTTACATAGTTCACTTTACGATAATCTGTACACATTCTATATGTTCCATTTGATTTCGGTACAAGAATACATGGAAAGCTGTAACTGCTTTGACTTGGTTCAATAAAGTCATTATCCAATAAATACTGAACTTCTTGTCTTAGGTACTTTTGTTTTACAGGATTTGTTCTATATGGATGCTGTTTTATTGGTTCAGAGTTTTCAAAAGAATGACGTCATGATGTGTTTTGTCAGTTCGTGTGGGAATATCAGGAAATAAGTGTTCATATTCATAAATAAGCTGTTTCAGTTCATCTCGTTTCGACGGTTCTAAATGAGCAAGTTTTTCATCCAGATATTTCAGATTTTTCAGAGTTTTCAAGCTTCGCTGAACCAGGATCAGACTTTTCAAAATTTTCATAACTATTTGATTCAACTGAACATGATTTTTGTGGAACAGAGTTTAACAACAGATATAGGTTTATTAATTGTGCTATCTCTGTGTCAAAATATTCTTTTAACATATTTATGTGACACATTTGTTTTTGCTTTCGCTCCCAGGAGTATTAATAATATAAGGTCACTGACTTTCTTTTCAATACTATAAAGGAACCAAAGTATCCTTGCCTGTAATGGTTTTTCCAGGTATAGGTAAAAGAGGCAAGTACTCTATCACCAGGGTTAAAACTTCTTTCCTGAGCATTCTCATCATACCTTGATTTCATTTTACTTTGTGTTGATTTTAAATTAACCCTAGCTACTCACATGCATTAGTCAACCTATTACGAAAATCTGATACATACTGAAGCAAATTTAAAGATATGTCATCTTCAGAAAGGAATTTCTCTTTTATAAGTTTTAAGGGTCCTCTGACAGTGTGACCAAATACTAATTCAAAAGGGCTGAAGCCAAGAGATTCCTGAACAGATTCTCTTTACAGCAAATAACAATAAATGGATGCCTTCATCCCAGTCTTTTCCGTGTCAAAACAATATGACCTAATCATATTTTTCAGAGTCTGGTGAAATCTTTCTAATGCCACCTTGACTTTCAGGATGATAGGCTGAAGACCTATATTGAGTAATTCCCTAACTCATGCATGACCTGCTGGAAAATACCAGACATAAAATTTGACCCTTGATCAGACTGTGAACTGATTTAGGTAAACCAACAAAAGTGAAAAATTTCACAAGAGCCTTAACAATAGTTTTGGCTTTAATATTCCTTAAAGGAATAGCTTTCAGGGAAGCGCGTAGAAGCACACATAATAGTTAATAAATACTGAGAACCTGATTAGTTTTTGGTAATGGACCTACACAGTCAATAATTAACTCTACTAAAAGGTTCATCAAATGCAGGAATAGGCTGTAAATGAGCTTTAGGTATTGTCTGGTTAGGTTTTCCAACCATCTGACAAGTATGACAAGATTTACAGTACCTAGATACATCTGCTTTAAGGCCAGGCCAATAAAAATGATTGAGAATTTTATGGTAGGTTTTATTAACACACTAAATGACCTGCCATGGGTTTTTCATGAGCCAAAGACTTAATATTTCCTGGCGATATGATTTAGGGACCACAATTTGGTGATTAACTGTCCACTCCTCTTCAGCAGGGACATTGGGCGGTCGCCATTTTCTCATTTAAAAATCCCATTCTTTTCATAATAACAAACAGGACTTGTAAAGCTTCATCTTCACTAAAGGCCTTTTGGAAAAAGGACTGAAAATCTCAGGATCATTTTGTTGTTCCTGGATAAGCTGTGACCTTGACAAGCGTGTCATGACCTTGATCTTAAGATCTTGGTGTAGAAATGTTCAGATATTTTGAAAAAATCTGTCTGAGTTTCAGGCAGAGTAGGAGTGAGAGAAAAATTCATTTCATTATCAAAAAAGACTGACCTATAAAGTATCAGCTAAGTCAATATCTGAACAATAAATTATCTTCTTGAAATGGCCTTTCTTAGCCATAGCTGCGAGTAAGCTGCACATGAAAGGGTAAAGAGTAGGAATCTCCTGCTCAAATGGGATCAGGTATGCTGATCCACCAAGGAGTGGTCAGTTACAAGTGGAATTAACCACTACCGTTATCTCCAGCTAAGTCATTACCCCGTAGCAATAAATGAACACCTTTAAAGGGTAAGAAAGATCTTATACCTACAGGCCACCGGCCCAGTTACCAAATCTGAGGACAAATAAACATTATGGAGAGTGGACATTAGAAAAAAAACCAGCACTCTACAGCCCCTGAATTAGGACAACTAGATCCAGAAGAAATTGTGCTTCTCAGAAAAAGGCAGTGTATCTGCTAAAATAAGAAGATTGAAGGAAGGCTCCTGTGTCTCTTAAAATTGTAATAGGAGTAGGTGGGCAAGTATCACCGATAAGTGACACGGAACCCTTCCGAAAGGAATGGTTCATAAATCTCCATTATAGAATCAGACTTGGGTTCTTTGACCTTCAAAATTGCATTGTTATCAATACAAAAGACTGAGGTTCAGACCTTGAAGTGGTAAGACCTGTGGGTTTGGCCTCATCACGTTGCTGTTGCCTCCTTTTTAAGGTAAAGCAATCAGAAATAAGATGTCGTCAGTTTTCTTGCATAATTGCATGTAGGACGAGATAAGGGATTTATTGACCTTTATGTTCATCAGATGACTTTTGGTTTTGGAGTATTTGACTGACTAGATGAGCCAGATAATTCCAGAATTGAACTTGGAATTAAAATGTGAGGGTGTGGACTTCCCTTTATTTATAAATGAGACTTTGTGGGGTTAAAGAATAATCATCAGCTAGACGGGCAGCTTCTTTCTAAAGTTTCTTACCTGTTTTTCATCTAAGAAAGATTTAACATCGGAGTGAATACATCGTTTAAACTCTTCAACTAACATGAGCTGTCTGAGCTTTTTATGATTTTTATTTATTTTCTTAGATAGACACCACCGATCAAAAAGTTGTTCTTTTTCTCTTGCAAATTCGACATGGGTTTGACCAGTTTCTTTCTTAGAATTTCTGAATTTTTGCCTGTAGGCCTCTGGTACTAACTCATAACCTTTTCATAATTAATTCTTTTACATTATCATAATTAGAGCTTTTGTTCAACAGTAAGTTGTGTATAGATTTCACGAGCTTTACCAATTAAGACGCTCTGTAAAAGTAATGTCCAGTGCTCTCTTGGCCATTTTAAATTTTCAGCAACCTTTTCAAAATGAAGAAAATACTTATCAACTTCTTTTTCTTGGAAAGGTGGAACAAGCCTAATATTTTTAGTGACATCAAAATTTGAATTTTATTCTATGTTCAAAACTGATTTGCTCTCTCTTTTGATTTCTAATTCTCTCATTTTTAACTGAAATTCTCTCTCTTCTCTTTTCTTTTTCAAACTGCCTTTCCCTTTCTTTTTCTTCCCTTTCTTTTTCTAAACTGTATTTCTTCCCTTTCTTTTTCTAACTGTAACTGCCTTTCTTCCTTTCTTTTTCTAATTTCATTTTTTCTAGTTCAAATTTAAATTGAAGTTCAAGCTCTTTTTATCTTAATTTCTGGGTTTGTTTCAACAATCAGAGAAAGTGCATCTTGTCCAAAAAATATCTTCATCCACAAAATAATGAATGCAGAAGATTTTTAATTTCTTGTTTACGCAATTGAAGATTTAATTTCTGATAAATTATACTTTTTTGCAAGATCGAGCAAATCAGTTTTCTTAGCCAAATCTAAAACCTCCTGGGAAGGTTCAGCTACAAACTTTTCTAAAATTAAAAGACATGACTGTGCTTTGTTGCTGGGGTTTTTAAAACTCAGAAAGTGATGTGTTTCAAAAAATTTCAAAAATGAAAGGTACACTTAAGTAGAACAACTATGATATCAACTCAGATGAGTAAATACGGTAATAATAAAATGTAAAATAAACAGTAATAGATTTTCCAAATATTGTAGCCAAAAAGAAAATATTCAAATCCGGGACGAGCCCCCTATTTTGTACGAGCCAGGCGTAAACGAAGAAAGAAAAAGCCAGCAACAAACTTGTAACAATAACAAATTTATTACAGAAAATTATTAAAGAAAAATAAAATAACAAAATTATGTTAACAATTACCTGAAGTCCAAATGAAAATGAAAAATTACAATGTCTAGTCCTGATCCTGGAATGATCCTTTTTTAATAGCACAGTTTAATCCAAGTTAAATCCAAGAACACTTTAAGAATAAAATTCCACACAATAAAATCCAACGAGAAATATTTATTTTAAAATCCAATGCTCGCAATAATCACTTAAATATCCAAGTTGAATAATACTCCAAATATATATTGATTTTCTTAAAAGGTAACTGATGACTTAATAGATCACACTGATGACTTTAAAAGGAACTGATGACTTAAAGATAAGATTAATGAAAAATGTCTTCCTTATATATATTAACTAAGAAGCTTCCAGAAAGGTCTATTATGTTCTCAAGTAATCAATATCTAGCAACTTCAACAATAAAGATCATTCCAGAAGTTTCTATCTAAATATAATGCATGAGTTTTTCTACAACAGTTAAGAACTTCTAGTACATACATGTAGTTTATGTTCTAAAAATAGAACAATGATGATATTGGAAATACCAACTGGTCAGATACAAACTATATACATGTAATTTGTTGCATACATAACAAGATAATCATGTTACACAATATTGCTGAATCGTCTATAACGTACACGTATGTTATGAGCTTAATACCGATACGGTGGACACTAAGAAACATTCAAACAAAGATCATATAAATTGATAATTTCTTCAATAGCAGACAAATGTATAATGTTGAACCATATTAAGATACAAATCAGATTCTTACTTTTGATAAATATATTAACACGTATCAAAAACTATCTATTTATCAATATTTTACATTTGTATATCAAATGGACTCTGTTCTCATTATATTTAATCGCAATCATTTACTACACATAACCCTGCCAGGACAGAATCTATTTTTGAAAAACACGGGGAAAAGTCTGTAGTTTACTTAGTATTGTGACATTCATGTTTGTTAAAACTCTGCCTGCCTAACTCAATATGGTGAGCATCGAATTAATTTTCAGTTGGTCGCTGTTTTGATCCGCCGTGACAATTGATCCCGTACATTGATTCCAATGTTTATTCGTCTCTCGCCATTCATTCGGCACTTGTGAAACAAATAGACATGAATCAGTTAGTTATCACGAAAATCCAAAAAAGGTGAATCGGCCGCCAATAAATGACCAAAAGAAGTGTTAAAATCGGTATAAATGCCTAGAGAAATAAACAAACAAACACACATACTGATCAGTTGTTCATAAGAACATCAATCATTAACTGTAAAGATCGTCACAGGGACATAAACGGACGTTTTTGGGTGCAATTGGTTGTACATGATTCTCCTAGTTGTCATTATTTTATCACAATACAATACAAACCGTCGAGGAAGAAAAGACGGTAAGAAGAGTGTGTTTTTTTTTTTAAATCTTGTCACATTGTCAAAACCATTGGATTAAAATATAACTTGGACAGGGTTTAAAGAAAAAAAAAAAGAGATTTCTAATCTATGCCTTTTTTATTTCTTAAACTATATTTTTGTGTATTTGAATACGGAGTAGGAAAGTAAACATGAATTGCACAATATGTGTTAACATGAATCATGAATGCGAATGAAATGCATTTTTGTAAACATTTAATATAAAAGTGTATATGTACGACATAATATAGTATCGCAATGTCACAAGAAGTTAAAAGAAAACAAAGCAGTAGTAATTTATGTTGATATAATTCTTAAATTTAGTATTCAGTGTGTCTTGTAGACACATTGTTATTTATTTTTTTATCATATTTAGTTGATAATGTCGTTCTAAGGGGTTTATATAATCACAAATTCTTAGAATGTAATTCAATATTTGATAAGATATGAAAGTTTTTGTTACAATGCAGAAATGATGGATAAATAGTAATGAAGGAAAAAACTAATTCACATTGTATCACAGAGTAATAATTATATAGGTCTTTGCCCGATTTCTTATTTCTTCATAAAAGACATGCCCTGAAAATGCAATCTTCTACAAGTTAACATAATTTTTTAGCTAAATCTCAATTCACTATAAACTTAAGCATTAATAAAATATAAGCCAGTATAAAAAGTATAATTATGATAACAAATGTTGTCAAAAGGGAAAATTAAAATTTTACACAATACAAACAAAACGAAACCCCTTATAAAATTTTTAAAATTAAACCCCTCCAAAAACATAAAATCAATTTAAGGGTTTCAAGGGGACCAACTAATATCCCATAATTTTTTAAATTAAAAACTTTTTAATCCCAAAAATGGGGAAAAAAACGGGGAAAAAAAAATTTTGTGGGGACCCCTCCTTTTTGGTTTTTTAAAAATAAATTAAAAGAAATTGAAATTTAAGACCGGTTTAAAACCCATTTGGGCTTTTAAATTTTTTGCCCTGTATTTGGTTGATATTTTTTGTTTTTTTTTTAATTTTTTTTGGGTTGGGTTTGGTGGGTTAATTTAATTTTGGGGGTTTTTGAAAATTTGGGCAATTTTAATGTTTATAAAAACACAAAAATGGGAAAATTATATAGAGGTCCTTTATCCTCCTATAAAATGTGAAAACCTTTCCCCCAAATATCTTTTTTTCATGTAAACCCAATCGGGGAAGGGGGAAAACCCCGGAAAAATTTAATGAAAACTAAAAAATTTTAAAAAAAGGGCAGACTCTTTTGGGAATTAAATCTCCCCTCAAAAAAATATTATATTTTAAAATAAATTTGTGCAAAATCTCTAAACTCCCCAAACCAAAGCCCTTTTTAAAAAACTTAAAAACTAAATTTGTTTGGGTTTGTTTTTGAGGGGTTACTGTAAAAAAAAATTATTCCCGCACGCCCCAAAAAAAACCCTTGAATGTTAACTAAAAAATAATGAACAAAAAGGGTTAAAAAAAGCGTTGCCCCTGGGTGGAATTTAAAAAAAAATTGGGATGAAAAGTCGCCCCTTTAAATGTACCATTCTATTTTTGGGCCGGTTTTAAAAACCCTGTCTTGAGGGTTTTTAAAAATTAAAATTTAGTTTTTTTTAAAAATTTTTTTTATAATTTAAAATTTTTATAAAACCCAAAAAAATAATGTTTTAAAAAAACCCTTTTAACAGGGGAAAAAAATTTAAAGGGTATGGGGTTGTAAAAAAATGGGTTATTTTGGTTTTAAAATTTTTGGGTATTTAAATTTATATGTTCTACTGTTGGGGGTTTTTTTTTTGGGGAAAATGAAATGAAATGCTTTTTTTTTTTTGTGTGTGGGAAATGAAAAAATTTTTTTGAAACCCTTTAAGGAAAAGACTTTAAAATAAAAAAATACTTAAAGTTCACCTTGTTTTTGGATTGGGAAAAATTTTAATAGGGTTTGGAAAAGGAAAAATAAAGGGGCATAATTTTGTTTTATTTTTAAAAAAATCACTTATTACTATTTCTAGCATTAGCGCGAATGTTTGAAAGAGTGGAAATAAGCCACGAGTAAAATTTGAAAATCTCTTAAGTAATCGAAAAAAACATGCATTTCACTTTGCAACTTTTCCAAATTAGTAATATTTCATATTCTTCGGCCAGCATAGGATAATAGGAAATAAAAATATCACTTTTATTCAAATTTATTTTGCAAAGATACGATAAAATAGTTGCATAGCCTCACTTCGCAGGAAAGGTACGACATTTTGATTTCAAAGCAAGTTCACTTCCGCCAATTAAAGTGTTAAAATGTTTTTGCTCCTTTCAAATAATAATCAACAGCATATTAACCTCAAAAGGGCCTAGAGCATTTTTTACGATAATCTTATATTTCATTTGTCATATATGTTATTGTCATTTGGTGGTCAATATTTCGCCATCGGTATTTAAACAAATATTAACACTCAAAACATTTTCCTTTATTTCCTTCCAATCAAGGGCAATAACGGAAAACGGAAAATTTCTAGTCATAATTACATTATCTAATAGCAGTTTTTAAATTTGTCCCAACATATAATTCATGCAGTCAATTTAAAACTTGTGACAGGTATAAGGTAACATCTTCTTATTATGAGAGCTTTGCATGTTAACAGAAATTTTCATCATTAAGTAATTAGTAATTTGTAATATGTTTAGTGTAATAATGTATAAATGAAAAGCAAACTTCTGTTCATTTTCAGATGTTAATTGTTGCTTTTACTTTTAACTTTTTACATTTATTATCTTTTAATCAGCCATTGTCAATTTGAAACATGCCAACTAACTGATATCATGTTAACCCATTTGTATCACATAATGATCATAAACTTCGCAGATTTTAAAACTGGTAAAAATGTTAATGGTTAAAAATAATTGAATTTCACTCGGAAAGCATTAATCACCGACACAAAATTACATTGAAAATTGTTAGAACTTCGGTTTGAATTTAGTCCTGTATATGAAGGGATAATGAACTAGTGCACGCGCGACCTTGAGCGGTACTGCAATTTTCAAACACTTAAGTGTGCTGGCATCAAAATGATCCCGCAGGAACAGAAAAATATAAGCAACAGCTGAAGTGGAAAGTTAGCGGGGCCCAACACCTGCCACAACACAGCATTTGAACACCTACTGTTGTGAAGGTTATTAGGTTTATGGTCTCTCTCTATTTTCGCATAACATTGTGTTTAACCTTTGTTCTAAGAAGTTTTGGAATAATAAATGCTAAAAATTATTAAATTGCAAACGTATTTTTGTAGAAGTTAATCCAAAGATAAGT